>NC_051450.1:17915858-17960942 GCF_001649575.2 Kryptolebias marmoratus
GTGTTGCGATGAGAAGCTATTTTATTTTCTGTTTTTCAAGAGTAGTCGAGGGAAGAACCGAAAGTTAAACAACGTTTTTTTTAAACTAAATCAATGACGTCATGACGTTGGTCAGTGTGCGTTCACGCCTACGGCCGGTGTTCTGATGTTGTGTGCTTCCTCGTCAGATTTTCTACGGCTAAACAGCGATGTCTGACGGTCTTTCTAAAACCACAAAAATCACTTCCATCATCAGAACATCCTGCCTGTTAAATATAAGCATAAATAGATCTATGCATTAAAAGCAGCAAGTGTCTGAAAAACATTACAACTTACATACAAATGCAACCTTACTTTGTAGTGTTATCATCATGTTAAATTATATTTCTACTCAATGTCAATTTCAAAAACTGGCTATGTAATTATAAGTATATATTTAAAGCCAATCTATTTAACTTTTAATGTAATAACTTTGTTTTATTTGTATCTTTAGATGAGTCTGTTGAGTGAACATATTGCAGGAAAAATGTTGCTCTCTCTCTCTTGTCAGGGATTGTTTTATTAAAGTATCAATAAGTCTCTAAAATAACTTCCTTGCAAAAAAACAAAAACAATGTCAATTTGGAAATCAAACAAAATAAAATTAATATGCATCTAAGTCATAACATGTTTTATTCAAAACAAATCCCTGACTTTAATCTAATACTGTTTCATAATAATTAAAAAACAAAAGTCTAAACAAAATTTCCTATTTTTCCGCTTTTATTTTGAAAGCATGCTTTGCTCGCTCGCACCGGAAGTTTTGCGTCTTCGAACGTCGCTACTTCCTTCTCGGACGTTACCATGGCGACGTGACGCCGACAGGTAAATCTACAACTCGACACTAACCATATGCGCAGAGATAATTGTCTTACATAGAAAATTGTGACAGCTATTGTAAGTAAGAAAGCGCAAATTATTTTTTTTACTGACATAAGTTTTCAAGTTTTCCCTGCTGCAGTCTTTAAATTTTCAACGTTATTTTTTGACTAATTAGCTCAAATTAACGACGCAGAAACGAGACTGTGAACATTACATGACCTTAAACTTTCATATAAACAGTTTAAAATACCGTAATACTGTTTTTTTTTGTTGTTGTTTTTGTTGATGTTTTGTCTTTAGAAAAAGACAAAAAAAAACCCAAAAAAACAGTGAAACAAATGGCAGTTTCCAAAGCAGATTTTTCCTGTGTGCGGGCAAGAGGGACGTTCAAAAGAGCTGACAAATCCACTCAGAACTATATGAAAAGGTAATCTGTCTTGTCTGTCTTTCTGTGTCCTCTTTTTAATCTGTGTGGCATTTATCCCAACCAAACTGAGTTCAAACAGTGTGGCATCATGTTAAGGCTTTTTACATTCTCATTTAGATACAGAAACACCATCAAAGTTTGGTTAAATTAAGCATTTTGTAAGTTTTTGAACCTACTAAATGTAATGGGACACCACAATGAATCACCTCATCAGACAGCTCAGTGCTGCTTTACTTCCTGCAATAGGCTGGCCTCAGTTTGGATTAAGGAATAGGCCCAAAACAAACAAACAAAAAAACAAACAAACAAAAAATATTTAACTGTACTTGACACACAGTGATGTAATATTTTGATGACTTTTATTATCACCACTAGTAGCCATTGTGTCTTCACATCCTACTAAAACAGAGCTGCTCATTCATATGATCACAGCTCCAGGTGTTAATGTGAGATGAATATTTTGAATTTATAGCTGAAATATGTGTTAATTCACTTGTTAAAATACTATAAAGCAAGATTTTTCAATGTAGCTTAGCTTTGTGGCACAAATGATGCAGTTAAACGTGAATTTTATCATGCAGTAAATGTCAGCCATTGACAGGCAGGTAGAGGAAACATAAGTATGATACTGAGAACTAATGGAGCCCGGTTTTTCTTCTGATATCTAAATGTTTTGCAGGCTGCCATCTGAGATTCTCATGAAGATTCTGTCCTACCTGGATGCCTCTGCGCTTGTCTGCATCAGCATCACCAACAAGCTCTTCTGCCAGCTGGCCAATGATAAGTAAGCATCATTTAGGGCTCGTAAACACAACAAAAGTATTGTTAAGTATTAGAGTGTGTTATCTAATCCGTCAAATATGGAAGAATTTAGGCATTAATCGGTTTGAGTTAAATTTGTGCTGAAATTCTGATAGTTTTAAATGGTTTTTAATTCTAATTAAGCAAAACATCTTGGCTATTATTGTGCAAGAACATTTTATTAATTATTTTTTTAAGCCTTTTTTATCACCTGCCTTTCATAGCAGTGGGTGATAAAAATAAAATCATTAAAAAAAAGAATGCAAATTGCAAACTGAGAGTTTTGAAAGTTGCCACAGAAGGTGGTAGCAAATTTACCGAAGGTACTCAGAAGCTTTAATCATAATTTACAAAATAATTAAAGCGCAAAAGAATGGTGTTTGGAATAATTTCAGCGATGTAGTAACATAGCTCACAGACACCTCTCTTTGTCTGATTTAACCAATTACAACATGTTGCACCTTATTTCAGGGTATGTTCTCTGGTATGAAGGACAGTTTGTTGAGTTATAATCTCCAGGTGCCAGGGTTGTGAAATCTGAAACATAGCCCACGCTCAGATCGAGCCACTTTGGCTCAGACAATTGAAAGATTTCTATAAAATAAATATGATTTCAACTAAATTCTGTTTTCATTTGAAAGTTTGGGCAAATTGTGCCCATTCTATAACAACACTGACACAAAGACGTATGTTCTAAAGATGCTAGAATGCTTGCTTTGTTATAACTTTGGCATAAAGTGATACAGATTAGAGCTTCTTCTGATTTATGGTAACATGTAACTAACAGAAATCCTGCAGTTAACTGAAGTCCTGCTGGATCACAAGACAAATTAGGGTAATTTTGCTTATTTTTTGCATTGGAAATTGAAAGAGTTTAGTCAAGGCGTCACTTTATTTAACTCTAACTCCAGCTTTTCCATACAACTGTTCAAAAGTCGACCTAAACCTACTTTAACTTCTCTAAAGTGTAACTCTGGGTCAGGGTTAGTGCCGAGGTGAGAAACCAAAGAAGGGAGCAGACAGAAGTCAGGTAGATGGACGACGAGGAGAGTTTATTTAAGGTGAAATCAAGGCAGAGAATCTGATAAACAAAACAAAACACAACAATGCTTGGCAAAGTAAAACAAAGTTGGTTGTAGGTAAAAATAAGGAACTGAAACCAGTCAAAGAAAAAAACAGTAATCTGTACATAAAGCAGATTAATAAAATATACAATGTGACAATTAATAAATTAGATCCAGACAACAAGTTACCAGACAGAATGAACTTTAAATTAACAAAAATATCAAAAATTTAATTCAAAAGACAAAGTCAAACACATCAGCAGAAGATACAGAATAAAACATAACAGAAAAGCAAATTTACTAATTTGTAAGCTGCATATATTAATTGCTTGGAAGTGTAATCAGTGAGTTTTCAGGTAACTGTCTTAATGGTTGGATATTCAATAATTTAATGGAAGCAGATATTTACATGTAAACTTTGATCCAACTCTCTGCCCCTAAAATTTATACAACAAGTTTTGCATGCACTAAATCTGCTTTCTTATTTAGGACTATAAAAGAACAAAATAAGTTTTATAGTTTTCTTTAAATGCAAAAATATAAATATTGAGGAACCAGATCTATCATTATTGACGAGTGTACACCGATGAATGGGAGATGCTTGAAATTATTAATATTGTACTCATAGACAAGTTTAAAAACGGAATCAGGAAATAAATGCAAAAATCATGTTGTATTTTTTTTTATGTGCACATAATATTAAAGCAAAAAAGTGTCGTCTCCTAAAAGACAGATGTTCTTGTGCATTGTCTTTGACAATTAAGATAATTAATCTGTTCAGTTGATTTTACTAATGACAGTTTTTTTCCCCCCCAATGCCATCAATCCAGTGTTCTGTGGCACAAGATATACATCACTGAGCTTGGACAGAATAAAACCTGGACCAGAGATGAACCAGTGTTGAAGATGGAGCTTCAGGATCAAGCTGCCGGTTACATGAAGCAGATGTACTTCAAGAATTTGTTAACTCGTAACTTGAAAAGATGGAAACGGCTCCTCGGACACATCAGCTGTCACACTGGCCTACCAAGCAAAACTGAGCAAGTCCTCAGGTGCAGAAAAAACAAAAATACAAACAAACATTTTAAAACAACAGCTTATGTAAGAAGATAACTATGCCAGCTGCTTGAGGCTTCTTTGATAATTCTTTTTTCATAATTTACATCATCTGCACAAATCATGACAGAAAATTTGTCATCTTTTTCACCCATGTGTTTAGTTCTCAAACTTCCAGCAGCCCTGCTAGGAATCTTTGTACTGTTAGGAAAGAGTAAAACTTCTGAGATCTCCCCTTGCTGTTTAGAAAGTTCAGGGGCAGAGACCTGAGACAATCTTGCTGCAGTCTAAAACAGAGTAGGGTTTGTTTTTCATATCGCACTTAATGACACTTTCTTATTAAAGGTGAGAAAGGAGGTCTGTGTCTGAATGTGAAGTCTGCTCAGAGGGATGCTGGCACACAGGGGGGTGGGAGCTACTTCTCTGCCTCCTCTGCAGTTTCTGCTGTGTTTTTATAACCTCTGATTAGAGGCTGTGCAGCACTCAATTTTGAGTTCTGTAGCAGTTGTTGTGCTACAGAGGAGAAGGAGAAATAATTGTGTTCTTTGCCGAGGCTGTCTGCATTGTTGAAGTAAATTACCTAGCCCCAGCCCACACAATGATGCCTCCCTCATTCATACCACCAGCTGAGACATTTTCCCTTGGGGAGGGGGTTGTCTGTTAGAGACACTGAGGAGCATGTGATTTGCCTCGGTAATAATCATTTCACAAGACATCACACATACAAACAGTCCAGAGTGAATTCCCTTGGGCCCTTCTGGGGCCTCCTGGGGTGTTCCAGATTTTAGTTTTGTTCTTCCATTTAACTGATATTGGCTGGTGCCTCCGCAAGACGCCGGCTACATCACAGTGGGGGCAGCCGTGAATCACAGTTTAGAGACAGAATTGGATCAAGAGATTTATCACAACAGCTGCAGCTTCATTCCATTCGTTGCACATCATTTCATTAGTAAGAACAGCTTAAAACGAGGTGTTCTACTACCTGCTGAAAAAAAAAACATGTAAAAGCTATTAACTTATTTATTTCCCTGATTTAAAAAGCCACAGTCAGTTTGTGCAAAATACTGGCCATTGAGTTGCATTCTGTGTAAAGAAGTGGGTTTTAAAGCAATAGTTCAGAACTTTGAAGTTAGGTTCTGTGGAAAGGTTACAAACAATGTCTTACCTGATGTAGATAGTTCTTTGAACAACATTAGTTTTAATTACAATCAAACTGATTATCTAATGGCTAGTGAGAATGTGGCCAAGACCAAAGTGGACTGCTGACTTCAAAAGGTCTGAACTATCCCTTTATGGTTAGATTTTTCCATTTCATGAAGGTAAGGTTTGCTGTTTTCTATTTTAAAAAATAAGAGAGGCTGTTAAATTCAAATTTATGGCTGTAAAAAATAACAGGTAAAATGTCAACTGACTAGTCTTCATGCCAAAAACTGCAATGCTTTGTTTCAGCATTGTCTCCTCTTCTCTCAGAAACTTGTGCGTCACTTGGGAACTGACAGTCACTGATAAGTCTGGACATGAGAGTACTTTGGAGCTGAGCTGGTCCCAGTTCTGCAAGACTTCACTGACACTGTGCTGGAGCGGAGGAGTCTCCCTGCCCCACTACGAGCAGATTTCCACCCTTCAACTCCACGGTGTCAGGAGGATTGCCCTGAGCTGCCCCGGCCTGAAGAAGTAAAGACAGAAAGCATCCATTTCAACTCTCTCGCTCTGTCTTCCCATCTCTCAGTGAGACCAGCTGTGTTTTTTTGCTTGCTCTGTCAGTCCTGGCAGGAGGTCCCTCATGGCGAAGTTGGACATGCAACCTCTAACTAAAAGTGCACAGGTCATTGGCCAGGACAGAATGGTGCAGCTGAAGTTGTTACAGCCTGGAATCCTCATTGGTGTCTGGAGGGTAATTACTTCTCAGACAGCCATGCTGTTTCTGTGTTATTATTCATTAGCTTATTGCAGAACCAATCTGATAAGTACTTATTCATTTCAGAGTGACAAATTGATCAGAAAAAACATAATGTTTTCTAAGTAACAGCTTTTTCTGCAGGACCAGTGCTCCGTTGCTTTCATCCTGTTCACCCTCCACTTTCACAGACTGGTAGAGAGAAGCATTCAGGGGTCTTCTGACAGGTAGGTTGTATTTATTATCAAAACGTTTTTTACACTGTGTGCATTATATGATGGGATGCTTTTTATGCTCCTCATGCTAGCCATCTATAACACCCCAAAGCATCAGCTTAGAATTTTCTCCTAAAGAGGTAAAAAATGTGCCCACTTCTGGGATGATATTTGTCACATGTCAGGACCACCTTGAAGGCAGCTTTGGATTTTTGTCCCAAACCATGCACTACTTTTTCTGAAATATTTTATGGTGTTGAATGCGATCCAATGATAATTCAACAGTAGTAGGAACAAAACTCATAAAGCTGCTACATGAAGATGTGGGTCTCACATCCTGTGGATATAGCCCCCTCTAGTGGCTTCATAAAACTACATACCACAGTTGTGTTATAATTGCAGTTCACTAAAATCAATGAACCTCCAAAATGTCTTTATAATGAAACATTTCATTTATAAACTCTTTTTTTGTTCTAGTCCTTATGTAGAGGAAATTGCCAGAGCCCCTTCTGATGACATAGACCCTGAATACGGTCTCCATGGTTACCAATTACACATCGCTCTCGACAGCTCTGTAAGCGAGCTCATGTCTGGAAGCTTTCCTCAGCTCTTCTGCCACGGAGGTAACCTTTTTATGCTTATGCATTCTCTCAAAAACACATTGCACTATTTGTATTAAGAGTGAATTTCCACTATTAAGTCATTTTGTACTAATAGACCTTTTTTTATTTCAGCTTAAAAATGTATCCAGGTGACTTATCACTGATATGTGAGTTATTGTAGTGAAAAGACTTAGCTGCTCTGTGTTGTTATTTTTGAGCAGGAAACATCTCTGACGGACTGATCCAGCTCACTGCAGTGAGCAGAACGAACTCATCGCAACACATGCTGCTGTCAGGCAACATCACCCTGCCCTGGAGGTGTGAGGCCTTGCAAGGCTCAGTAGAGGTACTACATATACTTATAAGTGTCTTTTTTGTTTTTACAGTGGGAGAAAATGCATCCTGAAATCATCCAGAAGTATGAAGGTCACAGTTAATATTAGATTACACTGCAGCGGTTCTCATAGTTTTTTTATTCTCTTGTCTAAAGTGAATATACTATAATTAATGCCTAATTTTAACAATAATTTTACAGTTTGGACTGCATAAAACCTGGAGATTTTAGGTCTGTAGTCACACCTAAAGTTTGGCAAATAAACAGAAATATACAATAAATTATATTTAGGACAAATTATTTTCCACATCATTGATTTTCATTTTAAACTGTAGACAAATTCATTTGTCAGTATTCCAAAACATGAACAATACATGTAAATACCTCTTACAAAATAAGGAGAAAAAAGGAAACATTTATCACATTTTATAGACTCTTTGCTGACAGGTGGAGCAAAGGAAATGTATATTTTATTCCTCTCAGTTTTGGAATTAAGAATCCAAAGTAAAAAGTCATATAGACGTTTAGCAGGACCCTGGGTAAAGTACAACAGAAACCAGATCAGCCATACTTGCAATACTTTGTGTCATTATGCATGGCTGAATGCAAAAAGAGTCAGTGTGCAACAGATGGATCTAATCATCCTGGATCTGAGATTCCACCAGTTGTTAAACCTCAGCTCAGCTTTTGTCTGGGTCAGTAAACAAAGTCCCAGACCTTTACCCTCACAATAATGCTGAGGGGGTCATAGGAGTTTGATTATCCAGTCATCATGTGTTTTGTGTATCTGGAGAAGGGTTTACAATCCTGTCCCCCAAGGGATTTTGTTGGTAGTGCTGTGGGAATATAAGGGTGCCAGAGTCACTCTAGCAGTCTATTTAGTCCCTGTACAATCAAAACGAGAACAGTGTCCAAACATCAGCACAAAGTTGAGGTCAATCCCAAGGCTGACCTCCACCAGGACTGCTCCTTGTCTCTGATCCTGATTATAGTGTTCATGAACAGGATCTGTAGGAGAGGAGGGTGTCAGGTGTGGGAACCTTATCCAGGCATTTTTTTTTAACAAAAAAAAATACCAGTTTATGCATGAAAAGTACACAGTTTTTCAGTGTGGCTCAGCCCACAGTGTAAGAGGATGTCTTAATTTTGTTCAATGAAATCAAACCAATAGCAACCCACACATTTAAGATGCATGCTGTTACATGTTTACTCTCCTACCCTTTACCAGAACTGCTGCATCATGAGTCTGACTCTGCTGGACGAGTTCTGTAAACCCTTCAAGTATGTCAGTTCTCCTATTTCCATGGAGCTGGAGGGGACGCCAGTTTCTTGTGGCTATTATGACTATGATGGTGAGACCTACCTCATCTATTTTCAGGACTCTGACATTCAGATGAAAATGCAGCTTATAAGGTTTAGAGCAGAGAGGCAGTTCATCCTCGTCAGTTTAAATGTTTATGTGAGTGTTTGTTACGTCAACAAACATTTCAGAAGAAATCACTGATTTTTATGAATGTATTTGTTGTGTTTCACAAGTAAAAAGATTTTTCATTAAGAGTTTTTGTTTGTTTTGTTTTGTCCCCTTTTTGTCCAGCCAATGGAAGAGAGATGTGTTTTCCATAAAATTGTCTTTGTTGTTGATGTGGATTTATAGTGAAAAGGGCTTAAACACTCTTTTAAAGTTCAAAAAATTAACTTGCTTTTTTTCTATATTTAACATTTTTTCTTTTGTAAATGTAAAATCAGATTTGCTGACCTTGCACAATTTTAACAAATCAGGTATGGGCCGTTCTTAATTTGGCATTTAGAGCCAATCTGCAACTGCAGCACGAACATTTTCATCTGGAAATTTAGCATGTTGTCCAAACCCTGGGCAATTCTGGCCACAGCTAAAGAACTGCAGGTAATAAGTCAATGCAGTTGCTGGAAGTTGTTGCCATGCTGCTGATGGACCAAAGAAAGTTGGCGAGCCTCAGGGTAATAGGATTTACAAGTTTCCCTGCCTTTTGGCAAATGGGATCATCATCACCTTGAAGAGATGCTTAGTTTTTCAAATGCAACACTAACATCATTTGGATTCAATTCCTAAATTGTTTTTGGAAATAAGCTAACGGCAAAAAGGTGGAGCTATAACCCATGTTTTTCATAGTCTTTAATATGAAATTAAAGCATGCATTTTCTAATTTTTTTTTTTTGCCTTTTCCACTCACATTCAGAGCTGAACTTTATTTCAGAAAATAGTGATTCTGCTTCAATATGCTGGTGGTGCAAAAAAAAAAAAGACCCAATTTAGAGGCTATATACTGTAGAGTCATATAGACATAGATTGGATAACTTAATGTGTAATAAATTGACAAATTGTATCATATTGCCATTACTCTGACTTTATGTATGTCTGTCGTTTGGAACAAATTTCCATCACAATGACCTCATACTGCAATTTGCTGTCACATCAATGGTTGCAAACTGCCTTTCTTCATTCCTATTTTAGATGAAAATAACAGGAGCCAAGGGTAATGTGCATTTGTAACAGATTGGCAAGCACATAAGGCGGTTATTCATGTGTTTGAGTCACATATTTGGCTAAGAAGGGCTTACACAGGTGGATGGTTGGGCCAAGTACCAAGCCCTGTCTTGAGCTCTGCAGAAAATAATAACTTCTCTGCAAACGCTGATTTTTCCAATTGCAATTTCAACATTTTTAAATAAAAAGTAAAAGAAAAAGATGCAAATGACATCTATCTACATATATTTCATATCAAGCTGTTCTCCAGTAGATGGCTCTCTTTAGTAAACAATGAGATTTTTATGACCAGCACCATTTCTATTATGTCTATAACATCAGTCAGTTTAATAACAGCTCCAGAGGAACATATACACTGACTTGGATGTCTTTTTTTATCAGCACAACAATAATCACTTTCTGAGAACATTACAATACAAATACAGGGAATTTGCTGTTTCCTTCTCATGGTACTTTTTGCGAAGTAATTACTATACAAGCTTGCATGTAAATCAAGATTTAAAGGCTCTGACATCAAAAAAATGTAAAATAAAATAAAATAAATCAGATTTCTGACTGGGCAATCATAGTAACAAAAAGCTCTTTCTTAGTTTCCTCACAAGCCAGTCTTAAGAGAAAGAAATCTTTCCATTTTTAGCCTTTAATGCTGTCACTTTGGAAATACCAACCAGGCAAAAAAAGAAAAAGATTCAGCCACATACATCTTTGTCACAGTCTTTGTTTAGCTCCATTAACTGGAAAACAGTTAAAAAAATTCATTTTAATTGGATTTGTTCTCTTAAAACTACTTATTTTTACATTTTCTAAAGGTTTTGAAGATAATCAAAGTCTGCCACCACCACACAAGTGCCTTGACCTCACAAATCCGATTGATTAACATTTCACATTTATTATGTTGATTAGCATGTGATTTTTGTGAAGCTAATTAGGCATAGGCCTACACATCAGCACAACATCTGTGACAACAGGCCAAAATGGGTTTGCCAAAAACCTTCAATTAATTCAAAAAGAAATTAAGACTTTAAGGTCCTAATTTCCCATGTTTCAGTCCAATAAAACATCTGTGGAATGAGTTAGAATATCACCACTGATAAAAACATCCTGATACTTGATACTTGTGGACACCAGAAGGAGTCTTGTGAGTTTTATTCCAGCCTATATTTTAGAGAAAAGGAGTTATACTTAGTTTTAGGTGATTCATATTTAGATTTTGCATGTATAGACCTGATCGGCAATGAAAAAAAAACAAAGTTTTGTTTGAAATTTGATTGAAATACTTAAATTGCCTGTATTGGTACTTTTTTTATTTTTTGGCATAAGGATTACATTTGATCTGTTTCCACATTGTGGTATTGAATGGGGGGATTTTTAGCTTATTTTCTTCACAATTTCTCAATTTCTTCTCATAAATAAGTTTACATCTTTACTTTATTCACAATGTAAAAACTCTAAATGGATTTTTCTTTTAATGAGATTCGGAAGCAAAAGTCTCAACAGCATTTTCATGTTGCTTCTTTTTACAAGTTACAGTGAGTCTGCACGAGGGGAAAACGAGATGGCGTGTGTCAGCACTTTATTTAATGCATTGCAGCAGTCCTTTCTGCAATTTAATGGTCCACTAGTTTGTATTATCCTCACACAACATCCTGTGTCTCTCCAGTCTCAGAACAGGTGTTTGCTGGGTAGGTAAAGTCCAACCTTTAATCTGTTATTACTTTTTCTTAAATCATATTCCCGTTGAGTACCAGTTCAAAAAGTCACCTATTATCACAATAAGCAGTAACATCATGGGACAAATGATTAATCAGATTAGAAGAGAGTTTGTTACATTAGGTTACATTAAAAGATTGATGCCGTTTTTATGTGCAGTAAATTTGAAACTACTGCCAGAATCTGAGTAATTTATTTAGCATAAAAAAAGAATCTGTTGTTCTGAACCTGTCCAAAGGGATGATAGAGACCTGAATGCTCCTGAAAGCTCAAGATTTACCTTGTTACCTGTGCAAAAAAGTCAAAATAAACAAACTGTTTTGGAACAAACCTATAGCCTATAAATGTATATTTATCGGTGACTAGCTTGCCATCAAGACTGTGACAGTGAGCAAAATAAACATGCTTTCTTACCAGCCTAAATTGAAAATGTTGCAGTGCCTTCTGTGGGTTTCACAGAAAACGGTCTGGGCTCTGCAGTTAGAGTTCCTGGAACAATTGGTGTCAGTGCTAAAGGTCTCTGCCTGAGGCAAACTCTATTGATCTGAACCTCTATTAGGAAGGAAAGCAGGGGACAGACACAGATGAAAACACAGAGGCACAACTTTGAGGACAGAAAGCCTCCTTCATTATATGTGCATGGATCAGACGACATGGGAACGAAGTGAACAAGCACATAACATCTGGGGCTGAGATACATGAATACATGCATGTGTCTGTGTAGGTGTCAGGAATATTTTTGGTTTATTCCTAGCTCAACAGCACCCAGCCATGCTTTCTAAAATCTCTCTACAAGGTTCTGCATGCTGGAAAGTGGTTGCTTTTTTGTCATTGCTAAAAGTTTTTGCACTGGGAATTTCAAAGGCCGTTACACTTTGCTCATATTTGTGTTTTCCATTTCCTGCTTACAGCTTGGACTGAATTTAATAATTAAACATAGATGATTTAGGGTTAAAGGCGGCCACTGTCTTTGCTTCCGAACCAATTTGATGTGACCAGAAACGCTTTCCTTTTCTGAGTCACATGTTATGCTGGAAACCGGTAAAATCATTGAAGCTGAGTTTTATTTGTTCCTGTTTATCCTTCGGTTTCAGTCTCTTGTTTGTGGAACACCTTAATTCAGACATCCCCGTGGGAAGAATAAAGGTCTTCTGTTAACCAGGTTGAAACAAGCCAGTGTGTTGTTGGATGATTACTTTTTAATCACATCTCTGCTGTAGGGCCACCTGTGCTTGACACCCAATAAAGATGATGGCGCTCACTGTGGTCGGCACATTTCCTCTTACAGAGAAAATTAAAGCAGATAACATGCAGTCTGCCATTCAGACACCAGGGTTTTTCCTCCCGAAACTTGTCAGATTATCTGAATCCTGCTGAGTCATGTTTGATTCAGCTTTAACTAGTGTACTTGACAAGCTTTCATTACTGCGGCAGTCTGACATTTTCAGTACATCACATGGCACCATAAAAACTGGGGCTTTGCCTTTGGTACTTCCAGGGTGTGCTTTTATGTTGGGCACTAAAGTGATTAGATTCTGCTGCTGCTATGACATCAACCCTTGACTGAATACCTCTGACATCAGTGAGCATTAGCCATTACACAAAGAGCAGGACCAAACATACAGCCACACTCATTGGCCTGAGTTGTCTGCGACACGTTTTAGGACAAGTCGAGTGTGTTGGAGTTGTCGTCACTCATTGCTGTCAGATCCAATTGATGGTATGTAAAACAGAAACAAATAGAATGAAAAAAACATGCTGACCATTGTAAAGGAAGTCAAGAAGCAGATGTTTTTAATAAAAGAAGAAATCCAGGAAACCGAATTATGAGGGTTGAACATCACAACACAAACAATAAAATATTAATACACATCGACATTTAACATGGTCTACACTACTTCAGATATTTTTTAAAACAGATTTTCTGCAGCCTTGATCCTTAAGTACACACACAAACTGGTTTGGTGACAGAACCTGTGATTTAAAAAATAAATATTAGTTTGCTTAATGTCTCCCTAGCAATTAAGCAGTCATATTAAACTACAGGCAGCAATGGAGATTTCTCATTCAGACTGTAGAGGGACCTGAAACTTGAAGAATTGATCCCGAAAAATAACTTTATCTTTGTTATACGAAACTGGTTTGGCTTTTCTCCAAATGCGAAGGTACAAACAACAGTTTTTTTTTTTTCTGAAGTTTGCACAGACAAGGTTTGCACATCAGATGGCAACGTGACAATTTTTGTTCAACTGCTTTTAGGAGACAGCATCAACCAGGAGAGAAGCCACACCACAACCAGCAGATGCAACAGCTAACTTTAGACAGAAACAAACCTCTACAACACAGATGTTTGGTAAAGGTAAATATACTTTTTTACCAATTAAATGAAAACCCACCCAGCTTTAGCAGGAGATTGTCACAATGACGCATCAAATGCCAAGCTGCTTCATTCCCTTAAGTTTTACTTGTCTGCATGACATGTTTTAGAATAACTGATATTTTTAAAAGTTTAAATGGTGGTTTGTTTATTACTGTGACTCAAAATAACAACAAAACTTGAATTGTGAATTTGGTGAATCATTCCATCTCTTATGTGGCCTAAAAACCAAAACAACTATTTTTCCCACATCTGTCTCACTTCACCTTAGCCTTGTTGAATTAAACTTCGATCATGTACTGAAAAGGTTACAACTGAGAGAAAATTGTAAACAGTTGTTTTGAAAAAATATTTAGCAAAGCTTAGAATGTTCTCTCTGTATTTTGATGTCCTTAATGTGGACATTGTTGCCACCTAGTGGTGCAGTAGAGATATTTCAGCATTTTTCTAAAATAATCTGGACAGAATTTCTTCATAAATTGAAAACAAATAATGTTAATTTAAAAAAAATCCAGAGTAGTGTAGACAAGTAGCACAAAGTCCCACTGTGCACATCTGTCATATTGGGTAAAAGGAAGAATAATAGACTAAATGAACATAAATGAACACATGCAGTAAGTGTACCGTCAATAACTTACATGAGACTGTAATTAATTCAATTTTCTGTCAGTGCTGAATGAATTGGAAAGGTCAACTAGTTTGCACCTCACTCCATTACTCTGTCATCTTAATTAAATGTATTTTTTTTTTCTTATCTCGCCCACTTTGTGATTGAATGTGCCCAATCTGCACAGGACTGATGGATGTTGTTTCCCCCATCAGCAAAAAAAACCTGTAGGCTCTTTGCTAAATGATGCTCAACGTATGTGACTAATGAGAGCTGCTCGCTGCAGCAGAGGTGAACTCTTTGGTATTGTGTGTTATATCTTTGTTTGCATGCAGGATTATGACTGATATTATTGAGTCCCTTTTTGGGTGGCTGTTATCTCTACATTACTACATGGTAGCACCTCTTTTGTTAATGTAATATGGAAGGTCCTGTGTCTGTGGGTGAATATCAAGTTATGGGGAACAAATATGATGAAAACAGTTGAATTGTTATTACTGGAGATGCTAGGGATTATTTTCCATGTTTGCATGAGCTGACATGCTGTAAATGTAGTTTGCATGCAGATAAGAAGCTTTGGCTTTGATCAGTGAGTAAATTAGTGTTATGAAGAAAATCAGATCTGCCTGTTTGTCAGAAAATAAAAGAGGATCTTTTGCAATCAGTTTCTGAATTACTGGTGAGAAGGAACCCAGAAGATGTGGGAGGAAATGGAAAGTGGCCACAAGAAGGCACTGAAACACCTCGTGTCTCATCTTGTCTTAAAGGGACCCGCAATGACAAAAAGACTTGTGGTTTCTAAATGTTTCATTAAGATCTTCTGCGGGTATTTGATGTATCGTGTACCCTCTTTAACATGTGTGCTAATTGTTTATAAAAGACTTTAATCTGCCATACTATTTTGACATCTAACTGTTGTTTAAGTAAATTTTTTGTATGTTGTAAACCAGAATACAAATTTTAACATAAAAATCCTGATTATTATTACCATATAAATGTAAAATTTTGTTTGACGCAGTAATTGTTTTTTCCCCTAAACGTCTGTTTTGTGGAATTTGCCTCTCAGGCTCAGTACTGTAAACCCAGACTGATATTGATGTGAAGCTTCAGATCAATGGTCCGAGCAGTTGTGCTGTTTTGTGGAAAATTGCCTTCTATGTCAGTCCAGAGCAAACCATCAATGTTTTACAGAGCATTTGATGCGATTTTCTTCTTTTCAATTTGCAAGTAAAGACGAAATGTTTTGTATTATGCATCAGAGCTGCAGAATAAAAGAAGCTGTCGCATCACACAAATCAGGTGAAAGAAGAAATAAATTTATACTGATTTTGATTGCAAAATTTATGCTAAAATTATGGTGTTCTGCAGCTCAACAACTAATGACACCTGAACTACTAAAATGAAACAGCAACAATAAAACTTGAACAAGGAAATCTAAAGTTAAGCTTCAAACAGTGGCTGTGATTAAATGTTACAGTCATCTACACGCTAATTAAAAACATGAAGAGAAAAAACAATACTCATGATCTTACTACTCAGAACTTGTTTTGGTATTTGCAAATGAGAAAGTATTATATCAAAGAATAAAATATATCCTGGCATTAGGTTTGCTTGCTATAATAACATACATAGAACAAACTTTACTGCTGTTTGATGGAAACTGGAGATAATTTACCTTAGTTTATTAAAGACTAAATAAGAACAAAGGCTTGTAGAGAAAAGATGTGGAATGTCATTTGGAAAGCACATCAAACTTTAACACACCTGCACAAATCTAGACTATTTGCTAGAAAAATAATGAATTAAATGCCAAGTAAAACTATTTTTTTTTCTAAATTTTTGAGCTTCTCATTCACAATTCACGCTTCTTAAAGTCATCTGTCTTTTTGTGCTGCTTTTTACCCTTTTGTCATTACTTATTGCTATACTTGTAACCTTGTGGGCTGTAAAATGAGCTGGAGCTCATCAGAGAATATTTACCTAACCCTCAGAGGTCAACATTCATCAACGTCTCTTTGCTTCTGCCGACAGTGCATTTTATTTCTGTGGGAGTGTCGAGTCTGTTTCAGTGGCTCCAGCAGCACCGCAGGGTACCTTGAGCGAACTGAGATACTTCAGCAGCACATAAAACATACAGTTTCTCTTTTAGAGACACCAGTTCCTGCTGATGTAAACCAATGAGTATCAAACTTGTCTGCGGTCTTCTATCAGTTTTATTGTGCTAGTATCACCTCCCAGGTTTTCAAGGAAAAAATAGTAAAACTACAAATATGTCAACTTTGCTACTTTTTTCGTTTTGCTTAGTGGAAGTCGGCCAAACCTTATAATAACAGCACAATACAAACTGAAGACTCGAAAAACACTTTTGTACCCTCAGCCTGCAGATCCGGCCTTGCTGGTACAAACTTACTTAAAGGAAAAGTTCAAATAATTAAAAATGAGGGTTTGTGGAAGGTTATGAACAATAAACATCATAATATTTCTGCTAAAGGTACACCAGTCAGCACCAATTCATCAATCAATAAATTTTGCATTGCATGGTTATGTGCATACAATTTCATGGTTATTTGCAAACACAAATAGCAGCAGCACTTAGCTGTATCACTTCAAGTGCAACCTGCAAATAAGAATATGATAATATTTCTGATGGAATATCTATGTAATGTAAAACAGACATTCATATAAAAGTTAATAAACTGCATTTGTCTAAATCTTTACAAAATGATTGATACTGGAGTTTTTATTATGGTCTCAGCCCTGCTCAGACTAGCCATTAGCTTGTCAATCTGGGCAAAATTAAACATTACTTCTCCAGATTGAGGTTGTTCAAAAAGCTATCTACAGCAGGTAAGATGTTAATTATTCATATGCCTTTCACAGAACCTCACTTTTAAAAAAATCCAAACCATCCCTCTTTTTAAACAAATTTTTAGTCTAAACGAATGGGAATAAAAGATGTGATTAAATAAATAAAATAACATTAGCATACACAGACTTTAAATTTACTTAGGAAAAATTGTATTTGTTCCACATGGCAACATATGCAAACAATATTATGTTTACAAAAAACTGTTAATGCAAATGGTACAAATGCAGTACCAATATTATCATGCAGTAAATATATGTGTGCATTCACACCAGCTAACAATATTCTTTAATATCACCATAAAACAGGGTAAAACTCCATTTACTTTGCAAGTATTAGATCATTTAAACCAGTCCGTAGGCAGGCATGTGGCACAGCTTTTGAGGTTGTATGTTATTTAGAAACTCTTAAGAGTAACAGTCATCCAAAACCACCCCTGGGAATCTACCGTGATCCCTCTCTATAAGAGAATCATAAAGAGCTACAGCAAACACACAATTGCAGGGAAAATCACGTTAGCTTCTGGAGAGGCTTTTGACTGAAGAAGGCCAAACACAAAAGCCCTGCTGAGAAGGATAGCACGCACGAACACATCAAGGCGTCTGATTTGTTGTTTGAATTCAAACTAGCAAGCTTCGACACTGGCATTTGAAGTAGGCATAAATCTTACTTCTAAATGTTTTAAAGAAAAGAAAAAGCATTTGAACTGGTGATAAACAAATGGTGCTCAGCTGTGACTAAGGTATTCAAAAAAGCCTTCCAGCCTATGCAAATGAGTTACATGGGGATTTTGTTGAAAACACAGGGGAGATAAAGATGAGAGATTGCTATGAACAAAGAACGTGAGTGTTTTCAGAGGGGACTCTCTTACATGTCGATTCTAACTAACGTGCAACAGCACCGTCACTTCTTGGTTTATTGCTCTTGATAAAATGACGCAAATAACAAATGATCAGGATCTCTTTCTTTTAAATTAAAGTTCCAGCCCTTCTTACAGGAATGCAACCATGACTGAGACCATCTGATGATGAGAAATTATGTAGTTGTAGTCATTCTCATCCGATGTTGTGAGAATTTCCTTGATCTGTTAGCACTTGAAGTATGTGTTGGGAATGACTCTGAGCTACTACCACACCAGGCTTTAGCTCAGTATTTGTCCAACTGATTTAATTAGACTAATTTTTGCCTTAGAAAAGGTCTATTAGCTGTGGTGGCCATCTTAAACTGGGCTAACTCCAAAAGGTTTTTACTTGTAGATCCAATAATTACTTTCTGGAAGTTTCATTAAAATTTGTCCAGTGGTTCTTGAAATATTTTGCTAACAGACAAGCAGAGTTGACTGTAATAGTTAATGACATGAAAGTTTAAAAACCAGATCGCGACTGATCAGTTAGTGCTCTAAGAATGTGATGAGCATAGTGCTCAGCTACTACTACACTAAATTTGAGCTCAAATCTGTAAAATTAATTGTAAAACTAATTGTAAAATTAGTTTTATAGCCATTTATGGGTTTGCTAAGTTTCCTTAGCTGTGGCGGCCATTTTTAACTCAGCTGACTCCAAAAGTTAACCAGTTGTAGATGTACACCTAGTGATTCATTTCTGAGAGTTTTGGTGAAATCCATCCAGTGGTTCATGAGATATTTTGCTAACACAGCAGACAAACAAAAACTCTTACTCTCACACACACAGACACACGCAAAGACGTTATCGCCACTTCGCCTTTGGCGGCAAGCGATAACAACCATGACAAGTCATGTTCTTTAAAGCTGCAACTTTTCTTCCCCTCTCTCCTTACCTCTTCGCCCTTTCTTCTTGCCGATTGGCCAACTAAAGGTCGAGCTGGATCCCGGTGTTCACATGCAGGTAGAGCAGAGCCAATTTCAGATGTGTCACTGGAACTGATGCTTCCAGCTTCCTGTGACAGCTTGAGCGGAACAGCCTCGGTTCTCATCTCAAAATCACCTCTGCTTACTGAGTGGAAACCATTTGTCACTTACGCCTGAAATCTGCCATCCAGTCCTGTCAGCACGCAGCCATTAGATTTATGATATCATCATTACTTGTAGTCGTAAAACTGTTAGAATGCAAAACAATTCTCATGATCCTCTTTGATTTTCAGATATCAGGTTCAAGCCCTGAGACCATTAGTTGCGAGGTGTGTGGCATTTGTTCTAAAGTTTTCAATGAATCATGAAATAATGTAGTAGCAGAGTTTTAAAGTTATAGTTTGAGGTGACACTCATGTTGAAACTATAGCCATGTTGCCCATATTAGAGTAATTCACCAAATCTTTAAACTTTGTATGATAAAATAATGATTTGAATAGTTTTCTTCCTTTGTCTTTCAATTGATGAACACTTGTCAACATATTTGATGTTGATTTTTAACTGTGTTTTGATTTTTAGTTTTTTTTAGATAATTAATAACTAATTGGATCCTCAAACATCCCTCAAACCTCAGGCTGAGTGTGTGCAGATAACATAAAGTCAGTATCACAGTTTCAAAGAAGAAGGTTGGAGAGCCAAGCACAAAGCAAAGACTAAAGTGTATAATAATGTAAGTATACAGTCATTCAAAGCCCTCATTTAATGTGTCGAATTCGAGCTTTTCTGTGACAGAAGGCTGCTGCAGAACTTGTCGGGTGTGACTGGGGAGCTGGGATCACAAAGTCACACTACAGAAAGGATTCTGTTTTTACCTCCGAGGAGCTAATTCAGTGCCGTCCTGCATAATTACCTCAGAGTGATTACAGAAATCAATGGAGGACTGTGTCTGCTGAGAGCACTTTACCAAACCCTTGGATAATCACAATATACAAATCTGACCAGCCTGCTGGCAGAACAACATAGTGAACACGCTAAAAATTACTCACCGGTTGACTTATGGTAACCTGTTGCCCCGCGAGCTCGGTGTGCATCTTACAGTTATTAGAAATGACTGGGAAAGTTTGCTGCATTTTATGAGATTGTGGAGTTGAGAGTCAGGACTGATCCGTCTATGAAACCAACAGCCTTTTTTATGAGATTTGTTGCTGGAGATGATGACTGAGGACAGAGAGTCTGCTAAACCTTCTGTCCTGAGATGCACTTGTGGAAAGAGACAAGCAGGAAAGGAGACATTTATTCTCAGCAATTTGAACATTGCAGGTATATTAAAACAAGTCCACATTTACTTCCTCAGCTCAGTGATGTTTTTGGAAAATAAATACCAATATCAAAACACAATACATCCAGGTAACAAAAAAGTTCTGGCAAATAATTCAAATTTTATTAGCAGCTATGCAAATGTCCACACACAAGGTCTTAACATGAACATCCAGTTAGTTCTGATGCATATCAGTGATAATATGAGAGGTTGAAATGAGGACAGATTAATTTATAATAATCATAGCTTGTATATAACAATATCATTTATAAAATAAGATTTTCTGAACCAGGCTTACACTGGTTAAAATTGGGATTGCCATAACTCTGTGGTCAGTGCCGCAGGCCTGAGGCTGCAGGTTTGAGCCCAGATTGTGTCAAAATCCAGAAAAAAAAAAACAATTGGCAAATCTTTGGTGCGAAGTTCGCTCGCTGAGGTGACCCCTGAGAAAGGGAGCAGTCGAGAGAAAAACAAGAACAGCATACTCTGGTTAAAATGGCATATTAGCAAACTAATATAGTGCATATTTTGCTTCAAATGTTTCCAGCTGTTCAAGATAAACAGGGTTATATTTTACACTCACAGCCCTGACCCTGTCGTAAAGGTCTGAAATATTTTTGCTCTTGCAACATTTCTACATCTCACTTAGTCAATGCTCAGACTAGAGGCATAATTAAATTTAACATAATTTTACAGGAAACAAAAATCTAATAAATTCCTTTAGCTCAATGATCGCACTCAACCCCGGAAAAAAGAAAAGACGTGAAAAGCCAACAAGTCTTGAATACCAATTCTGTTTTCATTTTTATAAAAAGTCTGATACTGTCCTGCTCAGAAACAAACAAACACACAAAAAACTGATCTAACGTATTGTAATAAATAGTGTGGGAGACATCGTAATTTAAAAGCAAATATATTATTAAAGGCTTTTGTCATTCTTATTCAGTTGTAACAAATTTTTGATGCTATAAAGATTATAGTTCAAACATAATACTTGTTGGTTTTATATGAGAGCAGTGTCAGCACAAAATCCAGTGTTCTTGACTGATCCATCCACCCCAACCTCCTCCCTCCAGAGACGATGTTGCTGTATTACTCTGTGCCTTTTTTTTTCAAAAGTGCAAAAGCAAACCTTGGGTTTTCATTGTAAAGCAAAGAAATCAAACCAATCTTCTGGGAAAAAAATGGTGGCAAAAGTTTTTAGCATTATTGTCAGCAAAATACTTCTACAAGATGCAGTTTTCAGATCTGCAGGACAATGGTGATCATCAAAAAGCAAAGGTGAGATTGTATATGTTTAAAGCAACACAGACTCAGCAAAGGGACCAAAACATTTTGCAAGCACAGGATTTTGCTTTGGCTGCATGACTTCTATTCAAGGTTATTTGTATCAAAAGAGCTGATGCTTGACTTAGGTTACTATAAGGTTTTATGACTCATTACTGCAGAAATAAATATTTTACCAAAATGTAATGATTTCTGTTTCAAACCGCTGACAGCAGATATTTACCCCTAAAATAAAGAATGTTGTCGATATTGATTTGGTAGTTAATAATAACGTTATTATGCTTATTTGACATGAGCCAAAATAAAATGAATTTAATCAATGACAGCAGTACTTGACAAAATGATTCAATATGCAGTTCATATAGAAATTTGTACTCACATAATGTAAAATGTTGGAAAATACTTGCAAGTATGTTCCTGCTTCATTATTGAAAAATGTTACGGAGGTCTGAAGATTTTACTGACTGTCAACCAGAGCCCTTGGACAAGATGCCCGATCGTCACTGGATACATAATTATTTATAACATAATCACATTTTCTGTCATGTTATCATCAGGCATCCACAAAATGTCTGATCAATGCTTCTCCAGTGTGGGATTACCCAGCGCCAATCATTCCTTCGCAACTAAAAAGCCTAAGCAACAATAAAAAAAGAAGCTTTAAGCTCTTTCTTGTTTAAGTCTCTGGTAGAGGAGAAGCTTCTGCTTTTGGGATAATGCACTTAAGATAAAATCGTATTTTGGGTTTGTAATATTTTGTTTGAATACACCACATGACTTTTGAAACAATGACTTTTTAGACAGAGATGATTAAACTGTTTGGAGGCAAAACCAAGAAAACACAGCAAGAGCATAAACAGCTCACACCAGCTGTAACTGAGTCATTTGGCAGGACAAAGATCTCAAACACAACAGCATGGTTTAAAAAAAGCGAAGCAATAACTAAAACAACATAAAGTTCAGCTCTAACAAATTAAATGTTGGCAGAACCCAGAAGAAGACGTGTTAGGTTCCTTTTCTAAAAGTTAGTGTGATCTCCTGAAGTCTTAATTAAATATCTGTGACCTTCTTCGGGTCAAAATAAAACAAAATTACACAACCAAAATATTTCTCTTTTATCTGTTTTAGAGCTCTTTTCCATGCAGCCAGTTTTAGGGGGTGCATATACTGAACAATGCATTCTTCGTTTTCTTTTACGGGTTATGTGTCCTTCGAGATGATTGTATAGAAACAAATAATATTCTCTGAAGGCAGCCTACAGTTCACCACTTTAGGTCATAATAACACAGAAAATTTAATTCAGACTAACACAAACCAAAGAAATACTTTAATGTCAATTTTATTCTTAAAAATTTTTCCACCAACTGGCATTTTAGTCAAGAATAGTTGGTAATATTCCATCTTTAAAGCACAATCCCTTCATGAATCACACATCAATGTGTTATGGAGGGTACAGCAGAAACAAACTGTGAGTAACACATAAAAGCCTGCCAAGGCGTCACTGTTAGGTTGTAATCCCTTAATCACATATTGGCTCCAAAAAATTGAGTCTCTGGATTATTTTTTTTTATTTTAAACAAAGTTTACTGATTGTTGTTGATCTGTTGTTATGATTCAAAAGGTATGAGTTACTTAAAAAAGCTGTCCAGAAACAAATGCCCATGATTACTGCTCCTTACCTTATTCCAGGACTGTTCTGCAGTTGCTAAAATCCCACTGTGGCGTGTTCACGGATTTACCTTTTCATTAGACATTTTCATTTGGCAAGGAATTGAAAATGATATGCTTATGACACAACAGAGTGCTGCTGGAAAATTAATTTGGAAGTTGCCAGTAAATGGTTTTAAATGAATAATCACTAGATAATGACCAAAACAGTAATCAAGCAGATGATTGAAACATGAACCCTGATCACTGAGCAGCCAACTCAACAAAAGCAGAAACTTAAATACACCCTGTTGACTTTACGCTCCATTGTCCTCTCCTCTGTTTTCTTTTTCTTATAATATTTAACCCATTAAAGTCATCTTAAAATTTAAAATAAATTTGGAGCTATTGGAATAGAGCAACAAATGTATTTGAGCACAATTTTTTTAATGATTTATTGTTTTAGCACTTTTTCTACTTGTTCTTACACCAGTTCCTATAGTTTTATAATGCTATTGTTGTTGTTTATCACGACTAAAACAAATAGAATTATAACTCTTAGTATTAACTGTTTTTTTGTTTTTTAATTTACAGATTTTAATGCTGTCACATATTTTGGAGTGGCGCTGCATCATTTGATTCAGGAACACTGAGTGGGTTTTCACTAAGACTGTGTGAGTGACAGCAGCAGGGAATCAGGGGGGATTAACTCAGTCTTTAATGTTGCCTGCATGCAAAACAGTGACGCTTGTCAGTTAAGATTGGATCCACAAAAAGCTGCAAGGGAGGTCATGAGAAAGAGAAATCAGTGGATTTTAAGGATTGGGAAACATACACTGAAAGTTTTATTTTCATAAACAGTTATTTTTGTTATACTACAGAGGTAATAGCACAAATTGTTCAACAAAATCCGAACCCACAATTTAACAAATCACTCTATATGCTGCAAACTGTTACAGACTGCAAATTAATAAAGCAAACGGAGTAAACAGAGAGAAAAATACCTGAAGCTGATTTGTGCAGACTGGTGTTTAGACTGTTAAATCAGGGGAGTTGATAGATTCGGAAAGAAAAAAAAATCAGCAGACATTTTTTGTGTGATAGCTGGTAAAAATAATCAAGTGTTCCAAAAAATGTTTCTGAAGAGGGTTGAAGCAATAAGTCAGAACTTTTTCAGTGAAGTTCTATGGAAAGGTTTGAATAATTAATATCTTACTTGTTGTAGATAGCTTAGAACGTTTAATTCTGACCAGGTTGATGAGCTAATGGCTGAATCAGTAATGCTATTTTAAAAAAATCTGTACACTGCTGCCAATTTTGCATCATCCATCTGTCTTTGTTAGCCACTTGTTCCTGTTCAGGGTCCCTGAATAGGTCCGATTCAGGGAGCTGATCTGATTGGTTTTTGGTGCAGCTGGGGACAGGTCACCAGCCCATAACAGAGCCACATCGAAAATACATGCAACCATCCATGCTCACACTCAAACCCAGTGACAGTTTAGAGTAGCGTTCATGTTTTTTAATGTTGAGAGGAATCTGGAGTACCTGGAGAAAAACCATGCCTGCAAGAAGAGAAAATGTGAAGGCATCAGTGGCAACCAAGCCCAGTCTTGCAATGTATAGTTTACACTGAAAGCTTTATTTATTTGGAAGTGCTAATAACTGCTGCAGCAACTAGCTGTGGCACTTCCACTGCAGCCTGGGACACTTCATTAAGGAATATTGTAATATTTCTGCCTGAATAACTGTGTATTGTGAAATTAATCATGGTGTAAAGTTTGGTTCTGACCCTGCTTGGACTAGACATAACTCAACAGTCAGTACTTATCTATTTTACTCCAAACTGAGGTCATACACTGAGTTATTTACAACAAATACTTTTTTACAGAACTCCACATCAAAAGATCGGAACTTTCTCCTCATGCATGCATGGGTTTTATCCAGGGACTCCAGTTTCCTCCCACAGACCAAAAACATCCATGTTAGGTTCATTGGTAGCTCCGTAAGTGTGAGTGAGAGTGTGAATGGTTGTTTGTCCTGTTTGTCTCTATGTGTCCCTATGATGGACTTGTGACCTGTCCAGGGTGTCCCTCGCCTCTCTCACAGTAGGAGATAGACACCAGCTGTAGGTGAAAGAAAATGGATATATGGACTGCCATAAAGGTGTTTTACTTTACACTTTTTTTTACATTTAGTGATTTAATTCTCTTCCTTAAAGTTCAACAGCTGTTCTCCCTGAGTGAGCAGGTTTTCAGACAGCTGTGAACATTTCTTAAAGGCCATGAACAGGCCCTAACAATACCGCAGTGTGACGTGTTACTGCTATTTTATAACGCTGTTCGTTTTTCTATTTAAACGAGAGCTCCACCCGACCCCGCCATCATTTATCAGTTCCTCCACGACCTGACTGCTGTGCGCAAATTTTTTCTCGCAGTCATAAATTTAATGATGTGTCAGATCAAAAGGCTAAATCCATGCAGCCGCCGCTTGTTTACAAAATGCCTGCTTGTTGATGCGCAAATAAATCACCGTGAGAGATAACGTCAGAGTGATGCACATCATGTGCTGCTTCATATATCTTTTAAACATCATCATTCAGTATCAGATCGGAGAAGGACATAAACATTAATGTGACATCTATCTCAGGCTGAACAGAGACTCAGCTGTTTCTGACATATGCTAGATTTGTTTGCTTCTATTGTTTGTCTTTTAAGTGCCAAGCAAATTAAGTAAGGTAACATTAAAATCCTAGTCAAGAACATTTTTTGTATTTAAATGAGATAATTTCTTTTACCTGTAAATTAGTTTTAATAAAATAAGAGTACCATCAGTGTATGAATAGATGAATGACTGACTGTAGTGTAAAGCGCTTTGGGGTCCTTGGACTGGATAAAGCGCTTTACAAACTAAGCACCAGTTATTTTTATTATTCACGGTTTGGGTCATCCCTTCCCTCTCTGCTTTTTTCCCACATGCATGCTTTTATCTTCCTTTCCTTTAGGGTTCTCTCTAAATTCTACCATCACCACAGTTTTTTCTGTTACACATATTAATTTTTGTAATTGGCTCAGAACAGCTTTCTGACCATTAGCACAAAATACTTTCACAGATTTTGTGCTTTCTCTTGTTTTTTTTTTTGTTTTTTTTTAATTAAATGTGTTTCAGTTGGAGTAAAAATATGCATTATGAGTTGTGACACCCAGGTAAAATGCATTATTATCGACCAAACATGAATGTTTAAAATGACTAAATGAATAAAATTAGGTTTTAAACAGATGAAAATGAGTGCAGTGCTCTCCTGGGATCTCTGAGGCATACCTGGATAATTTGAGGTTAATGCATTGGGGGAGACCTGTTTGTAGCATTACATTGTTAGGCCTACTGTTGGCAAAAAGTCCAGCTCCACTGGAGCCTGATCTCAGAACCGTCTAAAGTAAAATCCTGCACAGAAGTCAATAAAAATCTGTTTAACACTGAAAATCAATACTTCAGACCAACTTACAGTACGATTCCAATCAGCACACCTCTTTGCTTTTTCAAAATTTCCACTGCAAACATGTGAGCAGAAAGTGTCAGAGACAGTGTTTTTATGGTCCAATGATTTAAAATAAACACTTTTATCCCATTTGGCTTAAAGCTCAGGATTATAAAAAGGTTAGGTTAGGATAGTTGTTATCCTGTTTCTTTTATTTTGCCTTTTTATTCCCATTCTGTTCCTGACATGTAAGTAATTCTGCTCACTGCTTCATAAATCAAAACACTGAGCTTTTTTCAACTTTTATATTTTTCAAAATATTTAAGAATATTTACAAAAAATCTTCCCAAAGAAATAAATAGAAATACATTAAGATCTCTAATTTGTTTCAAAAACTCTATTTTCCTTTAAATTAGCAATTTGGCTCTTTCTTCTTGTGCTATTTTACTTTACTTGTGCAGCTATAAGTCTTTGCAAAATGAACAATTGTTTAAAACTTTCTCCTAAAGCTGCATTTAATTGTTTTAACCAAAGGAATGAACAAAAAATGTATAAGCTGTTAGCTTGTCAATTTGACCAAATTTAATTTGAGGCCATTCAAAGAGTTTTCTACAACAACTAAGAAATTAGGAGTTGATAACTTAAACATGTCTATTGTGATACACAAAGTTTGTTAGTTAACTTTAGGTATTGAAATACAAATTGGGTATCACAAATTTACTGTATTGTCTTCACCTTCCTAAATTAATACAAGTATATCAGGCATATTTATAAAGAACATTTAATTTGCACAAACAAAATCTACATTTAAAATAAATGATTGCTCTTCAAGTGTCTGTTTATTATTATTATTAAGTGCATTTTCTATTTGGTTGTTGGCCTTAACTTGTTTTTTTTAAATGGAAGTGTCAAACACTTATCTCAGGTCTGACAACAAATGAATCTGAACAAGGTGGAAAACATTATTGGAAGCATCACTGATGCAGAAATATATGAAGGCAAGTATTAAGAACGGCCCTGAGAGACCATGGAAAGAAACACAATTAAATTAATTCTCTGATTTGATAGAACTGTATTGAAACTGCAATGTTTGCACAAAAACTTACAAGCATAATTTGTAATTTGGCTATTTGCATTTATGCATTTATAATCAGTTTTTAATAAATCACTTATAGCAGTAGGTTGTTCATATTTTTCTTAAGCATCTCCAAAGGCTTCTGTGGTCAAAAAGTCACAAATGATCAACTCCTCCTGCTCTGTGCCTCTGGCAGGAACTAGCTGAAGGAAGTAACCAGACCACGAACCACTTAAATACCTTTCCATCTGTCTTAAACACCTCATAATCCCAGTGAAATTTAGCCACGCATTTACAAAAAAAATAAAAATAATACCATAATGGTACACACACAAACATGCACCCATTCACTGGCAAATCGGAGCTGTGAGTCAGCGTTTAGAAATGTGGCAACTAAGGCAAACACTTGATATGCAGGAATCTGCTTATCTCCACTCCTCAACTGTGCAGAGAATTGCTGCTTGGCTGGCCCTGCAAAAAGGCTTTCTCTTTTTTTTTTTTTTTTTCACTTTTTCTCATTTTCCTTCCCTTAGCAATGAATCCAGCTGCCTTTGGATTCATTGCTTTTAATTGTTAATTTAGAAAGACAAATTAAACAATTTTCAAATTATGTCATTTTGTAATCAAATGGCTAACCTTAATGTGAAAGATGGCTCAGTGCCATTTCAGATTACGTTAGCCTGGAGGGAGTGTTCGTAATAAGAGCATGATTATAAAGAGAAAAGGGAAAGTTTATCTTCTGTTTTACACGAACAAAAAGATTCATCTAAGGTCAAATACCAAATCATACCTACAACAATTATTTACATGTAATAATCTCCATTTCACTTTGTATATATTTATTTTAATATTCACTTTTTCAAACACAAACACAGAATGCTCCACTTATGTGGTGTTAAAGCACTTTTGTTCTCTTTTGTTGAATCATGAAGAAATCGAAATCTTTGGGTGTCAAATTTAGCTTTTTTATGCGGATAAAAAGGATAAAATTAGAGGTCTAGTATTCCTAAATAAATAGAGTGCTGCAATTCATGGCACAGATTTCAACTAAGATCATCTTATGTTGAGAAATTACTGTTTTGGTAAAACTTTATAAATAACAATATGCACAGTCTTGTGAGATAGCTTGTGAGATCTCACATGATCTATTTGTTCATGCTTGGAATATGTATTGACTGTGACTCTCAGATACTGCCACATCAAATATCAGTTATAGCCATTTTTATGTTGGCTAAGATTGAATAATTGTGGCGGACTTGACTTGGGTTGACTCCAAAAGTTGATCACCTCTAGATGTACATCTAATGATGACTTTCTGAGTTTCATTTAACTCTTGTCCAGTGGCTCATAAGATATTTTGCTAATTCTATAAACAAACACAAACAGACCAAGGCAAAAACACATTATTGCCCAGCAGTAAATAATTACATTTTCAAAGCCACAGACTGTTGTTGGATTTGTCACAATGTTTGAGTTTTAATTAGTTGTATTTTAATCTTTGGTCCTGTGGGATGTTTTTGTTTTGTTTTTATCCATAGGACAACTTCGGCCCAACTCTTTACTTTCAGTCTAAAAACACATATTAATTGATCAGTTGTTCATTATAAACTGACCATGGGAGCAAAAGCAAACATTGTTGTTTGTCCCTGAGATGGACCAGTGATCTGTCCAAATTACACCCCGCCTCTCACCCAATGACAGCTGGACGGGCTCCAGCCCTCCTACAACCCTCAGCAGGATAAAGTGGGTAAGGAAAATGAGTGAACAAATGGTTTCCGTAGTAACCGAAGGTGTTATTCGCTGCTACTTCATTACAGAAATAAGAGAAGAGCAATCTGTGCATTTGTTCACAGAGCAAGCGGGTAAAAGGATTTCAAGGGGAACCTATCTGACCTTTTTATTTTCACAAGCTGGCATAATTTTCTGACATCTGAAATGTCTGTAAAACACTTTGGGTAATTACCAACCAGATAAAGTACCCTTTCAACCCAAACTATGAAGCCTTGTCTAAATCTGCTAATTTAAGGAGGTAAGCTGACAAAATCACTGGAAGGTACATATTACAATATAAAGCAATCATGCTGACCAAAATCACGTAATCATATACTTATCAATGCATATACTTCACGTATCTGCAGGAAAGTCAGGGAAGGTTTGTACTGATCCTTGTTCTATGCACTCCCATATTCCAAGATTTGTTTCTTAAGTCTATTAAGTCTATGAAGTCAATCTGACAGTGGATCGAAACCCCAAAGTGAGAAATTTTAGACTCATAATAAATTCATAGAATTGAAGTATGTTGGTGTTTTTGAGTTGGGAGTCTGAAAATATCCTTTTGAAAATAAAAGAAACTCAAAAAGGATTTCAAAAGTACTATACATTTTCTTCACTTATGCATCGTATACAATACTTGCTTTCATTATCGCCTGCTGCAGAGGGCCTGTGTCTGTGTGTGCGTTCATTTGTCTGTAGCTTTAGCAAAATATCTCATGAACCACCGGATGGGTTTTAATGAAATTCTCAGAAATAATTCATGGATGTACCACTAAAACTTATTAACTTTTGAATTCAAACCTATTCAAAATGGCCACCACAGCTAAGCAACCTGAAGTGTTAGAGGTTTGCTGACAGATAATTTGTTGACATGGAAATCCCAAGGATTTTTGCTAACATTATAGTTCTTATAAGAGAAAAAAAGGTTGTTTTCCATTGCTATGAAATTATAGGTTTTACTCTATACAACAAAATAAAATAATATATATTGTACAGTTTATAGGTGGCTGGCCCTTTGTTTTTGATACAGACATTAGAGCAGTAGATTTATGACCTTTGTGTGCACAGAGCAGATTTGAAATGTCACTGAATGTGTAAACAATGATCCAGCAGAGGCAAGGGCCCAAAATAAGTGGTTAAAATATTATAGTGAGGCTTAAGGTTTCCTGCTTAGATGAGAAGTGTTAAATGTTACTCCAAAGTGCTGTGATACCTCACAAGGTTTCTGTCCTGATTGTTTCGTTTTCAAATGGCAAAGATAATGAGACATAAGAAAGCAGATAAACAAACAGCACCTCTGGGGTTTCTGTTGTGTTTGATCAGCACACATCTTGTCTTATAAAACCAGTGATCAAGCTGTACGGAGTTCGAAATGACAGAAGTAAAAGCAGGCATGGCAGCAAATAAATATTAAAACAATATTTTGACAGAGTAAAAGCAGAACAAAGTCTTCATAATTTTCCTTCTGACATGGGATACACAAGTTAATATAAGTGTTGAAAAACTGGTTGTGATTTTTCTAAAAGTCAACACAGACAAATTCAAATGAGCTTCTTATAGACTGAAACATCTTCAGCAAGTATTTTTTTTTATTGGAAATGTTCTTGCACTGAGTTTCTGGGCCATTTAATAATCTTTCCTGCTGTATGACTCAGTAATTCACCCTTAGGTGTGACTGAATTCACTCTGAAGTATAAACGGAATAATGCTGATCATTATCATTAAGTGGCTCCTCTGAATTTGTTTGGCGCTGCATTCAAAACTATCCATCCTTCTAATGCAAATCTAGAGCACTTCTTTAAGGTGGTGTGCATGTTTTGTATAACCTTTGGATACTGTTTTTTTTCCACAGACTCTCAGACTTAGCAGTTAGCTTCAGGGGAAAGGTGAGACTGAGCGCATGTCTTGTGAAGAAGCTCAGTGTAAGATCGTGGTTGGTATAACTGATGTTGTCTCAAAGAATTTGTTTCACACATGATTTGTTTAAGAAGAACTGTGGATTTTCTGTTCATTAAAAGCTAAAAGTGACAGAAATTCTTTTAAAGATGGGAAAGAAAATTCAGTTTTTAGTGCATATAGATCTAATTGAGCGACATTCATCCTATTTGACAACGATGGCATGAAATATAAGCGCAGCCCAGCAGTGTGCGTGATTTATAATTGCTGGCCTGTGGCTGCATGCCTGCCATCTTCACTGTGGTCTGCCAATTCATCAGGCATCAGAGGCAGATTGGGATGATGACTAATGCCTGTGTCTTTCTGTGACAAACCACAGCTATAAAATATGCTTTTAGCTGCAGCCAGATAACACTCCGCTTTACAAATCTGCCATTATTAGAGAGGTGACAGTCCAACTCATAAACCTGGCAACAAATGATAACAAAAAGGGAAAGAAACTGTTTGAAGTCCCAAACTTTTGCAGCCCAAAATGAGGCGGTAAAGTTTCAGCTACTTTCTGTGCTTTTTGTTTTTTTACAAACAGAACACTCCCTTTTCATAAAACTTGCATTCTGAGTAATGTGTCCTTCTTTAGCAATAAATTAGTAGTTGCCATCAGCCCTTATAATAATGAAGCAAGGATGTGCTCACTCGCACTGTTCTCTGCTGATTGACTTTCGTCCTACATCCCTCTGAGATAGGCTTGGCTATTAAGCAAATGAGTTGCTGCTCCGGTGGGTTTTACCGTCAGATAAGCGCGGCTGAAGGTTAATGCAGCCTTGTTAGTCTGGGAAATTAGAGTTCAGGGTGGACCTCCCAAAGCATGACGCCCTGCTTTGTACAGGTGCTCTCTGACCCATTGTTACCAGTCTTCTGTGCAGGGGCTTGATTTCCAAAAGCACAAGAAGCTTGATGCATCACAGAAACATCATTAATAAGGTCTTCTAAAGGTGCTTTTACTTTACTTTTAGTTGTATTGAATATACAAGTTGTTGAAAACTGAACACTTTAAAGCAATTGTTCAAATGTTTTTCAAAAGCTTCAGAAAAAGGATGAATAACTGGATGAATCTTTGAATTTTTTTTAGTTTCTTGTTTTACAGTAATTTTTCTTGGTGGTTATCAGTATGTTTTCATATTTGCTCATTTTAACAAACTGTTTTTTGTTATTAGATTCTTTTTTTCGTCAGCTGTTTTTGCTTTTTCATGGCCATTGTTCCCTCAGCCCTCCTTGATTATTTATTCGGTTCACCTGTTGATTGTTGTCATCTTCCCAGCTGTTCTCATTCAGTAATCACCCTCCCCAGTACCTATATCTCTATTTTTCTCATGATCAGTTGTGATCCTCTGCCTGTATGGGCTTTTTTGTTGTTTCTTTTGTTTTCTTTACTTAAATAAATATAATAATTTGCATAATTTAAATAATTCTGATTGAATAGCTTATAGTCTGAGTGAGCCAAGACTTTATTAGATTGTTTTTGTCTTAAAAAAAACTCTCCAATCTCCAAACTAAGGTCTTTCAAAGAGCTACAAGTGAGATACAAATTTAATTGTTCAAAACCTTTCCACATTTATTTCAAAACATCCAAGCTATCCCTTTAAATTGTATATATACAGTATGTAGTTGGTCTCAAGATTGTATTTATTTGCTTGTGTAAGGTATAGTTTGTGTGTATTGATGCTGTTCTGCTGGCAATATGGTCATAAAGTATACTGCTTTTCTCATGTGATTCCGAGTTACTGCTCTGTAAAACTTTTTTTTCTTGTTATGAGTTCTTTAATGTCAGCCCTCTGCACAGATAAAGCCACTTGAGCTGCTATACAATTGTTTCTTTGTTTTGTTTTGTTTTGTTTCTCTACTTTTCTCTGACAATGCAAACCCACTAACAGCAAAAGCAATTTAGCTCCTTTTCTAAAAAAAAAATCAAGAAAACCCCACTAAAAATCTTTTACCAGAGGTTAATTGCCACATTTGAAAAGCTGACCTCCTTTCCGGGTCTTAAATTAATTTTTTTCTTTGTCTCCAATCTGCCAAATATAAAAGGAAGGGAAATAAAAAGTCCTAATCCTAAAGGGCTGATGGTGCCAACAAACATTCTACTTGGCACAGTGCCTGGTTTCAAAAGTAGATTATTTCATTTGTAGCACATTTTTCTCAGTCAACAAGGGATCGTAGGGGAAGAAGAGGTGGATTTTCCAATATAACTTACTTTTTAAATTGGCAGTGTGTGTACTTTTTGTTTTCAGTAAAGTAATACTGTAATTATTCAAAACCTAACCTTCTACCTCATATTTGGGTCCCTTCTAAACAGCTCTGTCTATTCAGGACAGGGAAGCAGAAAGACCTCTTAAGTCTGCCGTGGTATCTGACACCAAATGGTCAAATCCTTTATGTCTTGTAAAATAAAATAGTGTTTAAAATTGAGAAGAAGGCAAGCAAGCAAGAAAAGCATTTGTCTATCACTCTCTGCTTGCCTTTTTGCATTGATCATAACCAGCATTAATCTTTTCAGCAGTATGAGTTACAGTAGTTCTTATGTTAGATTAGAAAACTAGAATACCCTTTTTTATCCCCATGTGAATCAATGGCCTTTGCTACCGGTGACCTTATGGCCTGCTCAGTGTTTTTTCTTCCACTTTTAGTAGGTGCAGACTGAAAACATCCCACACAAGCTGCAGTTGTGGATGTCCTATGATCAAGCTGTCTATCAATCACAGTTTGTCCCTTGTCAGAAGCTCAGAAATGAGGTCAGAGCCAGAAGTCTTTTGACAAATGGCAAGGCTGACAATCCATGTAGCACAGCCCATATCAGGCTTTCTTAATTATTATGTACAATGAAATAACATTAAAAACAGAAATACATTTTCTAGAAGTGTAAAGTACTTCTTAAAAAAATGTTTTTTTGTTTCAAACATAATCTTCTCAAGTTATTGTTCTTTTAGCTGCTTCCTTCTTCAGGGGTTGCCACAGCGAGCAAACTCACATGAAAGAGTTGACAACTGTTTTACCCCGGATGTCGTTCCGGCCACAACCTGAACTCGATCCTGCAGCCTCAGGATTTTAAGACCCCAGAACTGAACACCAAGCTCTCATGGCCCTCAAGCTCCTACAACCCTGGAGTATGGATACAATCTTCAACAAATCAGTGAGTTAGCCTTATTCATACATAAATAAAGTGATAAATAAGCCATAGAGGTCAGGTGAAAGTAATCATTGGATGTACGTCAACTGGTTACCTTTTGGAGCACATCTGCTTCAAGATGGTGCCACAGCTAATTTAACCTGGAAACACAAAAATGGTGATAACTTGGTCAATTATACAGTTTTTGAGCTGATATTTTAGGTGATGGTATCTTAGAATCATCCCAAACACACTCTGAGATGTAACAGATTGTGGGAGATTATTCTTTAAAATCTTGGCATGCTAGGCAGCAGACAATATGCTATATTTATTTAATTAATGCTAGTTTTTAATTGTTATTATGCATTCTTAAAGAAAAAAAAAACAATAAAGTTCAATAAACAAGGCAGAAATAATAAAATAAGGAACCAAGCAATAAATAATTTCACAAATATTTCATAAATGTTTAATGTTGTTGTACATTTTTAAGCTCTTGCTCTCTATAAAACAGTTAGTTTGATGCCATCTGGGGGTAGATGTGCAGTATAAGTAAATTCAAATTGCTTGCCTGATTAACTGATTGATGAAATGGATCTAGAAGCAATTTTTACATGAGTACATGAGTCCATGATGGGCACGGGCACCCAGGGTTACCCTTTATTTCTGCCCCTGCACTCAAATTTAATCACATGTGCAGTAGCCTGCTTTGTATTTGAATATTTTTGATCCATGTATATTTATTTATCTATTTATCGCAGACCATTTTTATCTTGTGCCCACCGTATTAATTGTATTAAATGTCAACATCTCATGGTGTGGTTTTTATAAAAGGGAGTATGCTGCACAAATGTCACAAAATAAAACCATAACTCACAAAACAGAAAATCAAAAGAGAAAACGTAATTGCATTTCAAAAGTTTACAAGATGCAGGGAATTTTAAAAAACAGCACTAGCGACAGTTATTTTTTTAATAATTCAATAAACAGAGCACGACAGCTCTAAACTGACTGTGTATTTTCACTCGTTATTCACAGCAGTGTGGACAGTCATTGATGGAGAACAGTGACAGACACAAAGCAATCCATTGAACTTGCACACACTGTGCCATGCAGCATGAGCCACACTTGGGGATCTGTTTAACTCAAAATATGCTTTATTGAAGTTTTATGGGTCAGTGAAGAATCTTGCATTGCAGGTTGCAGTTCACTGAATCTACACGTCAGAGGAACAGAGCAAAAGCAGTTCCAACATAAGTAACGTGTAATATAATAACATACATCAGAAATGTGCAAACAGACCAGGGAAAGTCTGTTTTTGTCACCATTTGTTTGAATGTTTGTTTTTGCAGAGTAAATTTGTGCAGCTGAAAGTGTGTATGTGTGTGCATGACTCTTTGTAAAGCAGTGCCTTTTGGGAGCTGTTAAAGGTGAATACTGTGGGAACAAATTGTTGCAGTTGCAGCTGGTGCCACTGACACTAATGCACTAGAAATCGCTACTATGTCAAAAAGGAGGTTGTTCCTCTGCAGGAGGTCAGACAGAATCATCTTTTCTTTTTGACTCACTTTTATGTTTAGCACAGCTGTAATCATTTCCATTATTCAAACGGTATGCTACTGCTTTTCTTGTGAAGCTCAAAAAGGGGGACGTGTGTTAGGAGCACAGCGAGTCCTCATCTCCATATCCTTGAGAGACTTGAAATTACCAGGATGATCGAAGCTGTTTTCTAATGTTCGGTTTCTGCTCTCCACCAGTGGATATTTGTTTATTAAATAAAGCATGCAGAGCAGTTTGCTGACCATATCATTGGTTAATGAGATGAATGAAATTAAATGTGGGGAAACTTGATTTGAATGATTTTTTTTTAAATAATAAAAAGTGGTGTAGTAAGAGCTACCACCAAGCAAGCAACAGCATGAAGAACAAGTAACTCTCCAAGCAGGTCAAAAACAAAGTTGTGTTGAAGTACACATAAGAGATGAGTTAAAACAAAATCCCAAACCATGAACATCTTATGGAACTCTAATAAAGCTATTATTAGAAAACAGAAAAGTGATGCCAGCAGAACAAACCTGTCTAGAGAGGGCCATCCACCAAAACTCATGGACCAGGCAAGTAGGGCATTAATTAATCCGAGAAACATCCAGAGAGCCAAAGATGAGCTGGGTACCTCTTCTGCAGATATGGGAGGATGTGTCCATAGGACCACTATAAGTTGCCAAGAGCTGGGCTTCATGGAAGGATGAAGTTAGAAATAAGCTAGAAATGGCTCCCGTGTGTTTCTTCTTAGATTATAACTGTAGTTTGACGGATTGAATAAAAAATTGCTGCAGAATGTTTTACCACAGTGCTACCATCCACAAGGTCTCATTAAAGAAAGAGATAAAACTTTCTTTATATATTATTAAAATACTGTCATATTTGAATATGTTTCTGGAATATTGTACATTTAAGAAATGCTGCTTTCAAAGAATAGTTATCCTTCTTGCGAGTGCATAAAAGATATTCCAGAATATGCCCGTTCAGCTCTTTGTTTCATTAACATTTTTTGCAGGATTTAGTAAAAACAAAACAAAAAATGGGAGCTTCTGGTTGTGTTCTCTTTGGTGACTCATCTGAGGCAGGAAAAAAATGACTGAAACATAGTGATTACTGGAGTTTGATCATCCCGTTCCCAGGTTAGATAAGAAAAGTAATTAAGCGCAACATACTTAACCACTTTATTGTAGGGAATGACTACAGTTCTATTTCCTGAGAACTCTGTAAAAGACATAGCTGCAGCAGTTACAGAAATGAGTCTCAAAGGGCTGGATTTTGAAAATGAGTGCTATAAATAAGTCTTTCCCCAATTCATTTTGTCATTTTGCCTGAATTTACTATCTATTTTGTATTTTATTGCACACTCGGATACTTGACACCCTGGGGATGGTGGTTTCAATTCTATCCAACCATTTCAATGGGAAATTAATTATTTAACAAGCCGTCTCATTTAACTGTAGCACAAAGAGACTCTGATGTCTTTTATTGCCATTTGATTAGTGAATATTGGTTCATTGACTTGATTGTGTTAAAAAGAAAGCCAGCTGAGTTTGACATTTAGAAGTGAACCTTCAAAGAAGTGTTTTGATTAAATAACAAGTTACTGATTTTTTTTCTTTTATTTCAGTTCTTTGTTAGGTTGAAAACACGACATCAGAGCATTTTGATCATAAGCATAAAAATATAATCTCTTATTAAAAATGAGCCTACATTCAGAGTAATGTTGAAGTAAAATTTGGAGCATTGTGCTTAAATAACAGATCTTAATTGTGTCAGAACACAAACAATGTTAACCGCAAATATTTTAAAATCATTTCCATTAAGGTTCTTGTAGCAGCTCTTCATGTTCATGTCATGCTCACCATTGTGAGGTTTTGGGTTTTTTGTTGTGTCTTTCTTGAGTTTTGTTATCTGGTTTTCCTTTTGTACTTCCTATCTCCAGTGTTTTTCCACTCTTCCTCAATCTCCTCCCGGTTTTGCTGCCACGCCCACCTCCGCCTGACAGTAATGAGTTTCGCACCTGTGCCCACTTACCTGTTATTCTCTATGTTTTATAAGTCTGATCTTCTCCTCCACACTCTGTCGGTTCATTGTTTGTTTGCTTGACTATGTGTCCTCATTGCCTTGCCCTGCCACGCAACGTTGGATATTTGTTATATTTATTTTTGCTGCCACATCAGCTTTTGTTTTTGTTCATTTCTTAGTTTAATAAATTAGTTTTGTTTTAAAAGAATGAGTCTGCACTCTGGGTTTGGCGCCTTCCCCACCCACCCTGACAACCATCAGTATAAGATGAATTTTCCTATAGATTCAACTGATTTCTTGAACTGTTTTTCATTGGGGTTTTTTAATATTTTGTCAAATAATGACCATATTCACATAACAGTCCTATAAGAGTTTCATAAAAGTGACAATTACCAAATTTTAGACGAACAGTAAACCATACAAGAGAAGCTGTGAGCAACTGAATCAGCAAACAGAACACAGGCTGACTTTCTCAAGGCAAGCAAGGAGCAAAACTTTTTCAATGCTTTCTCTCTCTTTCTCTCTTTGGTGAGGAGAAAACGAACGGAATACCTTTCTTCAACAAAACTACAACAGTCAAAAAACAGAACAATGAGGGTCTCAAGAGTCTCTGCTGTTGAACATAAAGAACAAGGAGTGTAGAAGAGAGGTGGCAGAGGAAAGTCTGCTGAACTGGAAAAGCTTTTATTCATGAAAAGGACAAGTGAGGCAGCAGCTCCTTTTCAGACTCATAATCACCGATGTGAAGTGTCTTCAAGAAAGTTACAATGTACTATGTGTTTATATTACACTATCGGTGAAAGGTTTGTCTGAAATAAATTATTATCATCATCATCATCATCATCATCATCATCATCATCATCATCAGCTCCAATGAAAAAAGACAAACTTAAGAGCAAATGTTAACATGGATACCTTAAACCAGGGGATAGAGGTTGAACGAGGTCTGAAACACAGTAAACACAGATCAAGCACTTAAGGAGAAAGGGTTCAAAAACAACTGAACAAAATCCAATAAAAAAACTAAACAAGGAAGAGCGGATTAGCAACCTGTCCAGAGTATACCCTGCCTCTTGCCCAATGGCTGCAGGGGGTAGACACCAGCTCCATGAGACCCTGCACATAAAAGGACCTTAACAGACAGGTAATGATGATGAGATTTATATCACAGCAGAGCAGATGCAGACACTATGAACAAGCATGTTTCGAACTATAAATGGCAGGATGAAGGGTTGAATAGAGTTTCAGTGTAATTGTACCGTTCTGGGTCTCAGCAGAATCAGCTAGACATCAGCACTTTTTAAATAGCTTCCCTGTATTTTGATATCTTGAGTGTATTGTTAAACAACCTTAACAGCAACAAGGGATTTGAATTATTTGAAACACATCTAACACATATGAATGTGTTTCACTTTATTTTTTTATTTTTTTTTGTCTCCAGAGGCATAGCCAGCGCATGGGGGTGCCCCTGGCATGACTTGACACACTGATGATACCCTCTTAATGCTGTTTCAGCTGTCATATCTGCTCTTATTTAATTCTGCTTAGTGAAGCTAGTAAATAACTTCCCCTATAATCTTACAACAATTACATACTCCACATCACACTATGAAGAAGATGGCTGAAAGAGGAAAAATCCTGATTGCTGAATGTGTGAGCTCAGCACTCCAGAGTGACATGTGCAACCTCCTGCACATTATCAGTGGCTTATCAGCTCCAACTGACAGCAGGGCGTTGTTATTCAGGATGCGGGTGCTGCTTAATATGCATGGCCTCACTAATTACAGCCCTCATACTCTAACGACGTGGCCCTGAGATCGTCGTGCAAATAGAAGGGGTTCACATATTCATGCATGTGCACACTTTTGGATTTACGCAAGTTAAGTTAGAATCAATCTGAGAAACCTGTGAAAATGTGATATTGTGGATTGTGTGTAGCTTGGCAGAAAATATAAAGTGATAATGAGTTATCAAATATCCCTTAAGAAAATGTTTGGCACACTAAGAAAGAATAACTAAAAAAAACACGAGGTTATCTCGCATTGAGAAAATGATAATGGCAAACTGTTGATTCTTGTTTTAGAGTATAAGGTTCTGATGTTGGTTCGCCTCCAAAGCTGGCAGCAGTAAACAGAGCAGGGAGGTTATAGCATACTGTCACTCAGTGTCAGTGAGTAATCTGAAGTCTTCCCTGCTGCCTCCCTAATCAACCATCCATTACACTGCCATAGCTCACATGAGCATTTCACGCCCAGTCGTTAATCTGCACTATGTAACTATTTTCTCCAAGACCTTCCTATTCACTTGCAAGGTCATAGACAAAGTCTACCTTCTTCCCTCAGTGCTTTCATTACCACCCATCACCAAAGGTTTTGCCCGTGTATGTGTGAGAAAGTAACCATTGTGTGTACATTTACAACTGATTAAGTTTTGAAGACAGGCCCATTCAAGATGGTTTGCCAAGCAACCTTAGCAGACACAAAAGTGGCTCTAACTCAGCCACTTTTACAGATAATGAGCTAAAATTTGATGTGATAGTAGCTGAGATTCATCCTGAACACATTCTCTGGGTGCTATCCCATCTTGCAGGATCTCACAATATTACATGAGATTGTTCCTTCTCAGCATAAGATGACTAGTTTAAATCTCTGTCATGAAAGAAAATGGGCATTACGCATTCCTTCAAAGATTGGTAGGTCTTTAGTTTACATTATTGTTTCTCACCTACAGAAGTGAACAAACATTTTTTAGAACCATCTAGATTCAGTTTGGTAGTCAGCTGTGGCAGACGTTGACTGAAGCCTGTGTCTTGTTACCCATACCCATCTGCATGCAATTACCCTCTTTTCTTGGCCCTTAGTTTCAAATCTCAAAGAGTTGTAGTTTAAAATATTCCACAGCAACCTGAAATACCTTTTCAAGAAGCCAATATGCTTTTAGTTATTGCTGATTCTTTTTACATAAACAGATGCAAGACCAATGAACCTGCACTTGCTCTTATACTTGATCATACACAGTTTATAAAATTAGTTATCAAATCTGCAGCAGTCTTTTGTATATTTATATGATTTGTACTTGCTACGGAAGCTTAGCAATAATACCAAACTTATTGCACCAAAATACACTAAACAAGACATTACAATGTTTGTTGATACAATTACACATTTTTAGTGAAGAAATACAACAATTTTTGGCCCTTTTTTATCCTTGTTATGAATAACTGACAGTGACACTAAATGTAATACATTAAAACAAATCCAAAAAAGCATTAAAATGTTGTACAGGTAAAAAGAGTTTTAAGAAAATATTTATAATGTGAATTGTTTTGCAGCTCATACCCCTTCATCTCATGTACTCCAGAATAATCATTGAAAAGTCTTGCTCACTTTCCTTTTACAGCACAAAAAGGACTGGGACACCCTTTTGTCGCAATGCACAAAAATACATAAAATGTAAAAGTAAGACTCAAAAGGAAGGGGAGGGGATTTAATTGAATTCGGCATTTAAGTACTTGTAAGAACAATATGCTGATTGAACCAATCAAACTGGCATAACACCCTATATATTGCTTAAATGCAGTTTACATTAAAAAAAAAAATATATATATATATACATATATATATATACATATATATATATATATATATATATATATATATATATATATATATATATTTGTTATTAGATAAAATGCACATTTGGAAGCTACCATGTGCTGTGCATTTGGCTTGATTAGGTTTGTGAAAATAATATTTTATACAAAATAAAAACATAACTTCCAGGCATATCTACTTAGCTATGATAGGTTGCATTTGTTTTAAACAATAGGAAGATTTTATTGGTATTAGGTTTTAGAGATGACGCACAAAAATGCACCACATTTCCTTTGAGAAAACTGGGGTTAAAACTGAAAGCACTGCATTCAAATTGTTCCTGAGCTCTCAGCTGGACTTCTGCTCCCACAATTCCACAGCCACCAGAGGAGGAGATTACAGCTTTGTGTATGCTTTCAGCTATCTACAACCTGCTGCATGGGTGGTTTTAACACCCACAAAATAAATCAATTATCTAGTCACAGAGACCCACCACACTCACACAATTTACTTAAACAAACATTCGGCAAGACACTAGAGGATTTGTAACATTTTCATATGTAGTAAAACTTATCTTTTCAACCCTCTCCAAAATAAGTCCTTTTTTTCTTATTTACCTTAGTTCAGTCGTAGAAGAGCTAATGTGTGGTAACAATAAAAGTACTGTAACTATTCCTTAATTCTGACAAAACAAGTTTTTAGTTTCTGGTTTTACTTTTGATCACTGTCACAACATTATTGTCTGACCTGTGCAGACACATCTGCTTACATCTACTACATCTACTTAGTCATGTAGATAATTAATGTTTAAAGTAAACAGTGTTTTTCATTAAGGCATCTACATCAGGAGACACTTCAGAATAAATAAAATGTCTGTCAGTGATCTCGGGCCAATTTTGCACATTACCTACCAGTTTTGGGTGACAAATACTTTTTGTATCTTAATACCATGGAATTGTCATAGTCTAGCCCCCTGATGATTTAAAATGTGATTAATTGTCTTCACAATTTTGTACATCTGTCAAAGATGTACTGATTCAAAAAAAAGAAAAAATCTGGTTAAAGCAGAGGATAATAAATTGGCAAAGCACCATATGATCAACGGAAATGAAATGTTTTGTTGAATGTTACATTCTTAAAATGTTGGAAAGGTACTTGATAAATGCTATACCTTTGTTCTCTTGTGTATTTTCAAAATGCAAAAAAGCAGTAAGTAGATGTGAATAATTTGGAGTGTTTTAAAGAGCATAGGCTGAAAAAATAAAGCTAAAACAACGCCGGTTTTTGTTGTTGAACTGTAAAATCCATCAAATATTATGTAACTAACTAATCTAATTTAAATGTTAACCTAATTCATGACACTGATTGGTAAAAACCCAACCTTACTGTAGAAAAATACACAAATAAACAGCATGCAGTCATCTTTCCAGGATCCCACCACAAAGTTATGTGTGCTTGTGTGTTTGTAGCTGTGTGAACAAAAGTACTAGAGGAAAAGTAAAAACGATGACAGAGAAAAAAATGGTGATGGACAAAGCTGCCTCTGCACTCACTTCCTCAACCTATGCTAGAAGTTTGTTCTACCTGGGGGGGTGATCACTGCACCGCACAACAAAGGAATAACAGAATCAGTAAGCCTTAATGGGAATTTCAAAATGACAGTCACACTCTGGCTGCAACTTTGGGAGTGCAACAAACTTCTCAGGACAATTCACATTTCCATTAGCATATGTTCAGCCAGACATTTTATTGCCTCCCTCAATTTTTTTAGTGCTCCAGCAGATGTTCTTGTGGCTATCATCAAAGAGATTTATGCAAGCTGATTACTGCCAAAGAGTCCCCAGAAGTGAATAAACATATTCAGGTCGGAAATGGAACCAGCCTCTGCCTGCAAGGTCTGCTCTCCTTGAGTCGGTAGTTTCACCTCCATGAGCAGGAAGACTCAGCATACCAAAGCTCTGACGTACCAAAAGTGTATTAAAAAATCCAGGCTTCAAACGTTAACTTTGTTTTTTGTTAAAATCAACTACAAGACTCCAGCTGCTCAATATATGCAAGGGAAGCGGTCACATTAAGACTCTTACACTTTAACTTCTTGCTGTTTTTTTTGTTTTGTATTTTTGTCTGCTAATACTGCAATCCCTTGAAAAATTTGTTATCATATAATTCCTGGGTCTAAAACATGTGCATCTTAAGGTTGCATTAGAGCTAAATTTTTACAGTAAACAATGGTCATTGTCATCCTTCTGCAAAATTCAATGTAAAACACAATAATGTGTCTCTGGTAACACTTAAGAGAAGAAAGGTTTGATTGCAGCCAATCTGATGATCTAGCATGGTAAGACAGGAGTGTGATATTTTATATACTTAACACTTGACATAGCATGCCATCACTTGATAAAATCAAAATATATAAAAATAAAATAAAACTTTTAACTTTTAAACAGTAATCACTTTGAAAGAGCAATAAATAACACACTGTTAAGTCAATAAACTGCGATAATCAGAATACTGCATTAAGACAAAGTTGTATTATGTGTGCATATTATTCTGTAATCGTGCAGCAGTATCAACACTTTGTTTTGTTCTGGTTTACCTGCTGCTTGTGTTGGAGTCAGTGACTGGGAACAAACAGGGCCAAGAGTAGCAGCTGGTTATATGATGTGTTTGCTTTTGCCTACTCTCCTGCATCAGTGGACAGGACAAGTGAGCAGTAAACAGGCTGTCGATGAGTGAATACAAAATTTTAAACTTTTGATATCAAGCTTCTGAAGAGGTAAATAATCCTACATGGTCTCTATGGAGCTATGACCTATATATTTGGTAATTATAGACTGGTAACATTAATTTCTCGTTTAACTTACTGTTGACACAATCAGACAGGATACTGTTCTGAATTAGGATAGTTCAGATGCCTATAGTTTTGGCTGCTCCTGTTGCTATTAAGTCTTGCAAATAACCATATAATTCTGTCAAGAACGCAAGGTAATTTGTCCATGAACGAGACCAAAACCAGACACAGAGACAACAGCTGAAGGTAAGTGCAGTTTATTTACAAGTGTCCTGAATATATACAGTGAGAGGAATCGTGGAATGATCTGCGGAGCAAAAAGGGACAGGGTGAGTCTCGGGTACAATCCTAATA
>NC_051450.1:17961127-17975324 GCF_001649575.2 Kryptolebias marmoratus
GGTACATAGAGAACGTAGTCAACAAAATAACCAATTTAGGTTAGAGACTGTGGCTGAGAATCTAACCCAGTAGGTTTGATGCTCCAGCGAAGGTCTGGTCTCAGCTGAAGGCTTAAGTAGTAGCAGTTCTCATTAGCTGGATCTGGATCACCTGTGAAGGGAAAGGCTGGAGGAGCTGCCCCAAGGCGGGGCTAAAACTCCAGATCCCTACAAATTCTATATAAATAAAGGGTTCACTGTCCTATGCTTTTGTACAGGACAGTGAAGCTGTAGGCTATCTGATGCCAGTCATTGAGATGTGGTGTAGAATGACACATGGTATTACAAAGAGCCCAGTATCTGATAAGACTAGTACAAATGTGAAGAGGTTTTGTAATGATTGGTGTGTAATGCAAAGATGCTTCCTTGATGTGGTCTGTCATGGTCAACCAGAACCTTCTCAATGAGCATTGGTCCCCTCACATACTCATTCGTTCCAACATTGGGTCATTGTGACATCTGTACGCCCCACCTGCTGGGTAATTGCACAATACGACCATCCAACCTCTTGCAAATCCACAATGTGTCCCCTGTTGCACTCTGTCAAGTGCTGATGACCTCACTGTTCTGACTGGCTGTCAAATGGCACAACAATTAGCCAATCACATTATTGTGTCAATTGTGAAGCCACATCTTATGGTCTCTAGAGTTTGTTCTAGATGTGCCAGTTCCTTGCGAATTGAATTATTTACATACCCATCTCTGGTCTGAAAGTGTACCTAGGCATTAATTGGGCGATTCCTTCTCGCTGCTTAACTTTTTTGCTAGTGAGTGTAGATGAACTGCGTTGATTTTTTTTTCTTCCTCAGGTGGACTGCTGTTGACTGTACTTGCGGTTATGGGACGCGTTTGCTTTTTCGTAGTTACACAAAAATGGGTTGGGGTGAAGTCTATTTAGGATTTTAACAATGACAGTTAAATGCCTCATTTTTCATATTGCTGTTGCACATAGGAATGCTTTTTTTTCCATCCAGCTGCTGGTATGCTTATGAATGAACCACTACGGTTTCACTCGCTTCCATTAACACACACACTCATTGGGTCTGTGTTGGTATGAGCCTAAACACCTTCTATTCCCTGCAGTCTCCTGCCGGCTGAGGCTCTGTTAATTTCACAAACCACCTTGGCCATCTTTTCTACCATCATCATTAATCATCTCCCCTTTCTCCTTCCCTTTCCACCTCTCTCTACTCTGCTTTCTTCCCTTCCCCCACATTCTCTCCTTTATTTTCCTGCTTCCCTCTATATCTGCTCTTCCGCTGCTGAGTGCTTCAGGATTTGTGTAAGTGCTGCAGTGATGAGATAAGACCAAAAGGCCTAATGGCAAGAATGCAGTAAAGCTGACCAAGAATGTACTGTATACAAATTAACCAGATCTTGTGCTGCAGTGCTGATGTGGCACACTGTTAGAATAAGAGTGCTATAAACTGTCTAAAGAAGGAACCAACCATTTCAACTTTATAGGACTCCTAAAATAATTGGGTTGCTACTACACATAAAGTTGTAGGTCTCCACAAATATAAGAATAAATAAAACTAACCTGTTTTTTTCTCATTTTTCATCTCAGCTCATGCAAGATAAAAAAGCTAACAAAAGGTCAGATGATTAAATCTTACTATCAGCAACAATTGTGACTAATTTACCCCCTACTCAGAAACAGTTGGATAAAAAAATATGTACTGAATATGCAGCAACAGTAAATAAATAAAGCATTAAAGCATTTCTTAAACCTCAATTTGCCTAAGATTTGAGCAATATGGATTAATTACTGTATCTAACTGCTATAATGGCCTCTGAATCATTAGATCAATATGGTACCATGTCTCCTTATTTTAAAAAAGTTAAAGTTTGCAATGTTTACTATTTATGGACTTTGTTTGAACCCATCTGATGGTAGAGACATGTGTAAAACCCAAAATTTTGTGACTTTTACAATTTATGCCATAAAAAATAATAAATAAAAAATGTCAGGCTTAACCTTAGGTGTAAGTGTGTTCATGCATAGTTGTTTGTCTCTTTGTGGCCCCATGGTGAATTGATGATCTATTCCAGGTATACCCCCCTCCCACCCACTCAGTGCTCAAATAGGCACCAGCACCCCTTCAGCTAAAATGTCAGATGAAGTCATTGTAACATGTCAGTCTGATTTTCTAACTTTAGAGTTTTTAGCTGGGCAACATACAGCCATGAAAAGTAAAACACTGATTGAGTAATGGAGTCGCAGTTCTTTTAAATGCAACATGGCTACCAGAGCTACAACAGTTTCTGTTGACTTTAAAACTCAGATCCCTGTTGTTCACACAAACCTGATAAAAGTGCTTATTCTTTTCAAAGTTGTAACTGAAAGTAATATTTTTGTGAGGAAAGTAACAGACACTGCAGACAGAAGAAACAGTTTATTTTAGTTGCTGCTTACAGCCTTAGCATTTACTATTTTAAAACATTGCCTTTAGTGTTGTGTATCAAAATACCATTTAATTAATTTGTATCCTAGAACATATTTTTAAAGCTGTTGTAACTTTGCATTTAAAGTTATAATTATTCTTTTCTTTTATGTATTATTTATTGTGCAAACTGACTGAAAATAGAAATTGCCAAATAGTCTGGAACTTTCAATCATTACAGGCTACAATTTTTTTTAATAAAGCATATATTTTTACTTAATGCCCTGATGTATTCTGTTACAGTATTGTTGCATTGATTATTTTCATTGCATTTCCTGCTTAACTAATCTTGCCAATCTTAGTGGATGTTTTTGCTATTTATACCGAAGGGGTGTAAAAATACTAAATTTCTTTTCATGAGAACCTCTTTAATTGCCTGTTTGTTTGTTTTGTGTGTATGTGTGTGTGTGTGTGTGTGTGTGTGTGCAGTGCATTTGGTGTATCATTTTACACCACAATCAGCTGTCCATCCTAGCAGTTTTTATGACAAGAGATTAAGCATGGCCTCTGTGAACATCACATAACACATTTCCTTGTGCAAATGACAGAGGCTCTGAAAATGTTGATATAACTGATACCAAAGGGAACAAAATGTAAAAACAAAAATCGGTATTTTCAAAGATCAGCACAGTGTAGTCAGACACTGACAAGATCAAACCAAACCTGTCAGTTCCCAACCATTTTCTTTTTTTATTTAAAATGTTTTGGATTGCAGAGATTTTTGAAGCATTACAAATGTGCGTGACTGAGATGAAGTTCAGTTGAGAACTCTCTTGCTTTTTATTTTAAAAATCCAATAGAAAGTTTGATAATATTATGTCTACTACTCTTCGCCTATTTGTCATTCATGCATTCAAAACCCATCAATCTATTTTGCATTTGTACTGAAAATATCTTGAAGTTGATGTTGCTATTAGATTCAATTTTGATTTCTACTCTTTATTCTCAAAAGCTAGAGTTTTCTAGCTCATCCTGCCCTATTACCTGAATGAAAATATATACCCTGCTCTGACATGTTCAGCAGTTATATCAGTCAATGCTATGTAACTGAGGGGAATGTACCATGCACACACAGTGTGGCTACTCACAGGGATGTTTAAGTGTGAAATGATCTCTGCAGCTATGGCCTATCCTCACACACTGGAGCAAATATAAAAGGTCATGTCTTCAAACTGCACAGAACCCAGCTTGGATATCAGCAGAAATGAGCTTTGTGCATGGCAGCTTAGAGTGGTTCAACATGAGGATGAGGACGAGTACACTTTCTGCTCCAGCTGGGAGTAAAGGAGAATGAATCTGTAGCACTTCTGGTGCAACCGGAACACTTTATATAAGTATATTGTAATATTTCTTTCACATTAATGATATAATGCTAAATTGACAGCAGTGTAAAAGTTTATAAAATTACTGAACTGCTACGAGAGTTTAGTTGTTTTAAGGCAGTAGTGTCCAATCCTGGTCCTGGAGGGCCACAATCCTGCATGTTTTAGTTGTTTCCCTGCTCCTCTGCAGAAGCCTGTTAATCACTCAGTCAGTCACATCAGGTGTGTCAAAGTAGGATTGGACACCACTGTTTTAAGGCAACAGAACTTCACTTTGGCCTTGCTTCTGCTCAGACTAGCTGTTTGCTCATCAATCTGGTCAGAATTAAACGTTATTTTTTTCAAACTAAGACTGTTCAAAGAGCTATCTACAATAGTTAAGATATTAATTATTCATAACTTTTCCACATAACCTCACCTTAAAAGATCTGAACTATATCTTTACCTTTAGATATATATATATTGCAAATATACGCACAACCGTAATGTGACTAGATCAGGTGAGTTGTGTGTTTGACTCCATTTGAAATGACACGTCGTGTAGCTTTGACCATATCTTTTATTTTAAACTGAGCATTGTGTCTAAGCATACAATGTCTCCAGTGTACAACCCTTCTTATTCCAGCACTTGCAAATTTAAAACTGTTGTCAACCTAACTTCTTTTTTTCTCTAAGATTCTTCAAGGGCTCCATTCTTAAAAAGAAATCTCAAAATCAACATCATAATGATAATTGTTGGACAGTGCCTCTTGCCTTTTGATTTAATGTTAGTTTGCTTTAAGCCGCCCCAAAGTGAAATGGCATTTTTTACAGCACACACTGGTGTTTGTGCCCATAGTGTCACTCTGCAGTGTCCATGGCACCCTGCCTAAATGGCTAATGAGGTCGAATGACGAATTACACAGTCAGTTTAACCGAGGGGCTTGGGACTTTACACACCAGGCAGATTGCAGAGGGTATGTTAACCCAAATGCTTTGAAAATCACTGCTTCCTTTCTGCCAAATTTTATGGCTAGGAAGCTGAGAAGTGGTAATACAATGGCAGGCAAAATTTCTTCCAGCAGGGCAGACATCAAGCTTCGCAATTTAGCAAACACTTAAGCTCACGGAGTGTACGGCTGCCCTTCTTGTGCTTAGATAATTGCTGGATGGATAAAACAAGTGATTGACAGTTGAGTTGCAGCACTGAAGAGACCTGAGGGAGATAAACATGAGACAGCTTAAAGAAGGACCCACACTAAGAACACCTCAAAAGAGAATTCAATAAAACTCAAGATTTTGCAGTGATCATGCAAATCTTTTGTTTGTCTTTTGAGAGCAGTTTGCATAAGAAGTCTACAAATGATGTTTAGGAGTGCAGATGAATTGTTAGTGACTCTTTTGTTGCTTGTTTTGCTTCATTAGTTTACTGATATTGAAAAATAGTGCATACAAATGAGAGGGATGCACATTTTAATCCCTGCACATGTACAGGATAAAAATGTGCTCTGCCTATGTAAATAAACAAGAGTTTCCTGTTACCTTGTTAATTAAATGTGACACTATGCAGAGTTTTTAAGAAGTGCATGGTTTTCTAAATATAAAAAAAAATCATGGTTCAAACACATAATCAGATATACCTTTTTAAATGTCTGTCATAAAAGGGGAACAATTATATTATTGCGTGTGTGTTCATTTTTTCTGTCTGTTAACAAAAAATGACATTTACCATTTAATGGGTTTTATTGAAACTCTCAGAAAATAATCATTTGATGATCTACAACTGTTTAACTTTTGGAGCTTTTTCAACAAGACCTTCACAGCCTAACAACCTTAGTAAACGAAAAAATTACTACAACTTAGTAGTTTTTACAGATGTTTATTTAAAATTTGGTGTGGTAGTAGCTGAGAGTCATCCCTTCTTTGGCATGCAAGGTGTCAGGCAATATGCATTCCTTTAAAGAGAACTATTTATTTACATTTTAAAGTAGTGTTATGATTTGGCAAAGAAAAAATATTTTTGTGTCTCCTTGTTGTCAGTGATAAAAGATTTTGATTTTATACAAACAAAATTCTCTTATTGAAAATCTACTTTTGAAAAATGACTTCCTATTTAACATTTTTTTCCCTTTTTTCCTAATAGAAGATGTGCCAGAACTTTTTGAGAGGATTGAAGTGGGCAAGATAGCCCAGGGCTTTGAACTGCCTTCTGCATTACAAACTAACTAAAGCACCTCCGTAAAAAAAAAAATAAAAAAGAAGCCGCAAGTCAGGAACGGACTATTATCTGATGGATATTTTTTTTTTTTCTCTCTTCCTGTTCACTCCAGTTGCAGGACCAGGATAAACACAGACTATCACCTCAGACCCAGACAGCTAATGAAGCATAAGTAGCGACAGAATTTGCTGGTGTTTGGAGAAACCCTTTCTTGTAGCTGGGATCTGTTTAATGAACTACAAGGCACCTTGGATGTCAAATAAATTGTGATTTTTTTTTTAGGTCAGCACAATGCTCAGTGCATCACTAATAGGGTTAATTTGAGTCCCATTGGCTGAGAGGCATTAGCCTAAGAGTTTATCCTTGTTAGTGCTGTTCCTTATTAGACTGACAAGGGAAACTGTGTTTCAGTGTCATTAGAACAACACTAAAGGTGAATGCTTAATTTAATCATCATGTTTCAGACAGATAAAGAGGATACAAGCTTAACTTACTTATGGTTTTGCAAATGTAACAGAATATGTTTGCTGTGACTGAAAATTCATCAGGTCTGATGCCATCAGGGGCAAAAAAGTGTGGGAATTTTTGCATCTTAACAATGGGAAAAAAAAATTTAGCAGAAAATGAAACCACAAATGGAGCAGAACACGCATAATGACTTTCTTTGTTGATGTTTATTTGGCTAAGTGTGTGCTGCAAGTAAAACATTTGCCTCCACATCTTCGTGTCCCATTTCCCCCAGACTGATTACCATTACAAATTTGGGTGAAGTGGTCAAAGCACAATTGTTATCTCCAGCCAAATGATGGACTTCCTTTATTAAAAATGGCAGACTCTGAGTCAGGTGTTGAATGAATTATTTCTCAGAGACTCTCCCGCTGCCTCGGTGCTGTTCAGTCAAAGGGGCGGTTTATACGTCTAAACTGGAGGCGGCTGTTGAATTAATCAGGGCTACTGTTGCATACAGTGCGTCAGATAAGTCAGTTTAATAATTCCCATATTGCTTTGCTGCTTTATCTCAAAGTTTACCCATCAGAAGATGAGCGACATGGCACCAATTTTAATCAGCGACAAGCTTTAGGGCAATTTATTGTCTTTCAGTTCACGTATTACCATCATTCTTTTACATTGTAAGACTTGTGACAGACAAAACAAAAAAATGTGTTTTGAAAGTTTTAGCTTGACATTTTTTGTGGAAGTTTAGAAGAAACAGAGTGGACTGGGCTACACTGTAAGTTTCAGGCTTTGTGGGAATTTATTGTAATGGGTAAGTGGCTAAGCTGCAACTCGCGTGTGTGTGTGTGTGTGTGTGTGTGTGTGTGAAGTGTGGGGGTCTAAATCCCCAGTACATTAAATCACTGTGTATAACAGATTAACAGGAGCCTAACAAAGGAGGTTTGAGATTTCCAACTCTCACATGTATTGTTAAAGTCAGTTTGGCACATGCAAAAGTATAAAAAAAAAACAATCTCTGGGCGTAATAAAAAAAAATACATTAGATGCTGCTGAGTCATTATTTTGTACATCCCAGGAGAACGAAGCAGACCAAGTTGGACTTTTGATTTTTTTTGTTATTTTATAAAGCTTAACTTTCATCACCAGCTGCAAAGCAGTAGTTCAGATCTTTTGAGTGAGGGTTCTGTTGGAAAGTTATGAACAATTCATACAGTAGATCTTTGAACAGCCTCAGTTCAGAGATATAGTTGAAATTCTATGTTGACATATTTGTTCATTTGCAACATTTTGCTTACATTTGTGATGCTTTTAATGTTGTATCCTTTAAATGTTGTCACAAATGATCACATTACATTTGAAATGGAAAAACTGTACTAATTTGAAAAACAGCTACAGAACAAAACATTTTAATGGATTAATGCACCATACATGTATACCATTAATGTTTACAGTGTTAGTGATACAAATTAATGATATTGTCTTAAAATTTACTTTAAGCACGTCTTTTTTTATACCTTTTGATTTAATGAATCAACTTCCAGTTTGATCATGTGATTTTACTAATAGAAATCCAAGCCAATGTATTAACATCCTTAGATTTGTTATATAATGTTTAAGGAAGAAGTGAAACCTATCTTATGTGGTGTCAAATTACCTGATGTCCCAATATTTGAATCCACCCTACATGTTTTTTTTTCATTGATTTAAATGGTTATTTGCAGGAGCAAATAGCAGCAAGAGGAGTTTGTTTTCAGACTGCAGTGCAATGTGGGAGCAGAAAACATTTTTCAGCCAAAATAACCATATAATGCAAAACGTATGGCAATATATTTATAAATCGGAGTACATAATAACCCCCTTTAAATTTGGATTATTAAAGCAATCTGCTTTCATCTTGGTCCTGCTGAGACTAGCTATTAGCTCTTTAATCCAGACAGAATTCAACTTTTCTCCAAACTGAAGCTGTTCAAAGAGCAACAGCAGGTGAGATATTAACTGTTCATAATGTTTCCACAGAACCCTGCTTAAAAAGATCTGAAGTAAGTAAAAAACTGAGACTGCTTCTGCAGCAGGAGTATCAGAGGATGAATATTGTCTCTTGGGTGCCAAGACTATTTTGGGAGCCGGGGGCCCCTGAGTTATCCCTGAGGATCCTGTGATCAGCTTTGTCATCAGCTGTGAGAGCGACAACTCTTTAAGGAAAGAAGTACTTCCTGACAGGCACACATCAGGACAGGGATCTCTGGCATTTTAGTGGAGAAGGAAAGAAAAGTACAGTTGGTCTGCCTCCATCATTTATCTTTCTGTTAAAGGGAAGAGATTGGAAATGTGGTGAAGTAACAGAATCTGGATGTACCATCCTGAGCGCCTAGAAGTAGGTTTCACAGTGTTGCAATATTTTCTCAGGTTTCAGGAGACACGATCAAATGTTTTTGCCGATCTTTGTTTGTTTGTGTTTGTTGCCAAAATATGTCATGGACCACTGGATGAATTTTAATGTAACTTGCAGAAAATAATAATTGGATGTACCTCTACTACTAATTAACTTTTGGAGTCAAACCAATTCAAGATGGCCACCACAGCTAATTGACACTAGCCAACACAAAAATGGCCAAACCTCAGTCAATTTTGTAGATATTAAGTTTAAGTTTGATGTGGGAGTAGCTGAGAGTCGTTCACAGCACATACTCTGAGTGCTATGAATGAGAATGCATAAAAATGTATTTTTGAAGGTTTTACCAAAACTACTTGAATAATCCAGTCTAAATTTCTGGCATACATTCCTTCAAAGAAATGCTCGAGCTTTAATTCTAAATGCAACGGAGACTTTTTTGAAAAAAAAAAAAAAAAAAAGGTGTGTTGGAAATAATTGGACGAATAAAGATTTGGATTTATAGCTGCTTTGTGGGTTTTGTATTTCATCAGCTTGTGTATTTTAATGACAAAACATCCTTTTTATTTTCGTTTCTTTACGTCCACGTTTCCTCCCCATCCTATTTTTTTTCTCCCCCACTGTTTAAGACTGGATTTCAGCAGCTCGTGCTTTATTGCTTCACTTTATTCTGGCGCGTGGAGATGATCCCGTGTGCTGGAGAAGTTTTACAACGCGTGCGTGGAAAAGCGCGAGGGGATTGTGGCGCATTGGACGGACGGCTCCAGTCGGCGCTGGATGGAGGAAGGAAAGGGGGGAGAGATCACACATTAACTCCTGCCGACAGGAGCACACTCAGACAGCCCTGAGAGACACGCGGGAGGGGGGAAAGATGAAATCCACACGAGATCCTTCCTCTTCCTGAGGCGAAATCTTCTCCAGAACCCGTCTTTTCCTGGGGAATTTTACGCACCACAGAGGACTGAGGGAAACGCCGCAGAGATGAGTGTTGCGCGGTCTTGGATGCTTCTGAAGGATTCCCGTTCCTGATAAAGGGACCAAAGAGGACAAAACAGGGCTGTCCGCATCTTCCTTTTTTTTTCTTTTTTTTTTTTTTTGTCTTTTTTTTTCCTGAAAGAAGATCGCAAAGGTGGAGCGATTAGAGAAGGGCTGATGAAGGGACTATTAATCCTTTCAGTGCATCAAAAGCACCAAAGGGTTTTAGAAACGTTTGGATGGAAATCTGGCGAGTGTTTGGAACTGTTTCTGGTTTTATATGAAACTGGTGATTAGTTGTTTTGAGACATCACAGAAGATTCTTGTTTCACTTTATATACTGATAAAGAGTTGCTTTTTTAGGGTTGTATGAATTTGCAGAAAACTATCATCTTTGTCATTTTTCCCTCTTTTAATCTAAATGGAATTAGTTGAGTCTGAAGCCGTTTGTGAAAGAAACAGACATGGTACATGGGCACAGCTTCCATCACGGTAAGACAACCTGATTTTTATTATTTAGAGCACACTTGATTAGTAGCTCTTATTGCTCCATTTCCTATCAGACAAAAGAAAAAAAAGTCCATATCATTCAGGCTAATCAATGGCTGGAGCACTTCAAATATCAAAGCAACAGATAATCAGAAAGCAAGAAATAAATTGTGATAAAGGGGGGAAATTATCTGCATCCTGCAACCTGTATATTCACTGTTGAAGGTCACAGCATAAGTTCCTGGATCTTTTTTGAATTAGTTACTGAAGATAATCTGAATAAATGATAAAGCAGTAGTTTGTAAAGATTATTTGATTATCCCCAAATATATTTCTTCATCGTTTCCAAAGGAATAACTCGTGTATTTTTGAAAATGCATGTTTGTTTGTTGTGTTCTGACAGAATTTATCCTTAACCTGGGTATTGTGTGCTTATTTTGGAGATTTCACTGGGATTTTAGAGTGCTGATATACAATACGTGGAACCCAGTGCCAGTTCTGTGAGCTGTGCTGACTCAAACCTTTTTTAAAAAGAGAACACAAATATAAAAAAATGCATTCTGTCTTTCTGATGTTCACAGTTGTTGCAAGTCTACTCATACTTGGGTTGTCTGGGGCAACAAAAAAGGATACAACTACAGGTAACCCCATCTCCAGATTGTCCCTGTTTTTTATCCTCTCAATAAAGCTTTGCTCATTGACTTTTTGTTTTCTCTTGTTTAAGTGAAAAACAATTCTGGAGTGAAGCCTGCAGGTCAGTGTGGAGCGTGGGTGAAAGAACCAGAAGGAGGACTCTTTACTTCTCCCAATTACCCAAACAAATACCCCCCAAACACAGAGTGTGTTTACATCCTCGAAGGTGAATATGGTGTCTACACTTGGGAACAGAAAACAGTGAAAACTAAAGAAAATTTGTTGGGGTTTTTTGCAAAAACACCACGTGAATGCTGAGTGCTGAATGACCCCGCTGAAATTTGCTGAATAAATTAAAACTGAGTTAAAGCTAAAAAATAAAATTAAAGAAAAACAAAGCTAAAACATGCAAAATACTAACTAAATGTAACAAAGCACTTTCTAAAAGCAGCCAAAGGGTAGTGTAATAGCAGCAAAAAATAACTAAAAATAGAAGTATCAAAAGGCTAAAAGGTAAAAGCTAAATAAAGCAAAGAGTTAGCTGAAAGCTAAAAGTTGCAGGAGGCTGGGTAACAGCTAAAAGTAGCAAAATGCAACCTAAAAGGAGAAAAACACTAGCTAACATTTAAAGCAGCAAAAGGCTGAAAGCTCAAAGTAGCAAAAATTTAGATGGTAAAAGTATCAGAAGATTAGTACCTAAAAGTCGCAGAATTTAGCTACAAGTAAAATATAACTCAAAGTTAAAAGCAGCTTAACCTTAATTCAAAGGTAAAAGTAGCAAAAAGCTAGTTAAAAACTAAAAGTAGTAAAAGAAGACAGAAAGAGAGCAAGGTGGCTGAAGACAATTTATAGAAAACAATGTTTTTGAAGGAATTGAAGAGATCTGAATGTATTTCTCTGGTGAAAATATTTGTAAATAGTTTTAAATATTTTGATAAATATAACCTTTATTTAAAAAAGTCATAGCTATCACCTGAATGAGCTGAATGTTTTATATAAGTATTGCTAAAACAGCACAGAATTATATAGATTTGACTAGATTCCAAAAAATGCACAAAAAGATAAAAAAACAGGAAAATAATAGTGGGAATGCTGAATCAGCATTCACACAAGCTGCATTCATTCACAGCTGGAGCATCCCTGTGGTTTCACTTATAGGAAAATCCATGAATGACTTAAAATACGGCTTATTAGATGCCAAGAGTATTTCTTTTTTTCATTTAGAAAGATGTTATCTGATTGCACATAAACTTATTACCAAAAAAGAATGTGAAGCTAACATTTCTGGTGTTTTGAAATGAACTAACAGCCAGGAATAAAGATGTGTATTGACTGCAAGCACGCTGCCAATAAAACAGGTGGAATATTCAATTAATAAAAGCACGACAGAATTTTGCTCCAATGCACATACTATTTGTTTTCACCGTTTCCTCCTAGCTCCCCCAAGGCAGTGTATTGATCTACACTTCGAGGAGAACTATTCAATCGAGTCTTCTTGGGAATGTAAATTTGACAACATCGAGGTGCGGGATGGACCGTTTGGCTTCTCCCCGATGCTCGGCCGGTACTGTGGCCAGCACAGCCCACCAGACATCAGGAGCAGCGGCCGATATCTGTGGATAAAATTTGTAACTGATGGAGAACTGGAAGGGGTGGGATTTTCAGCAGGTTACAACTTCACAGCAGGTGAGTCCTACTTGTTGCTTTTTGACTGCTTTGGTCAGATAGTTCCTTTCTTTGTAAGCAGTTGCAGATTTTATGGCTTCAGCAGCATGATTCCAAATAAATATCAGACATTTCCCTTGGGACTTGACCTTTTGGTAGCTTCTTGCAGTTTCATTGATTGTCTGTCAGCACACAGCCAATAGAACCATTGGCAATGTGCTATCACTGACAGAGTTGTTACTTCTTTTTTGATTTTCTTTAGAACGATGTGGAGCAATTTGAACATGTCTCAGTTTAATAGGTGAAAGGGTCCAGCACAGTATTTGTACTTTGCTTCTTTGGAAAACTGATTCTATGTACACCGTGTGAAGACTGATGGCCAAAAAAATCAGGAGATAAGAAGATATATATGCTTACATCATGTAATTGAATGTGCAGGACAGTGGAAACTCTCAACCTGGCGTTGATTTAAATATTCTGAATTATTACATGACCTCATTGGCACAAAGGAAGTAATAACTAATACATCTTCAGCAACAGCTGGCTGGGTTTAAACACATTATTGATGTTTCAGGTAACTGATTCATTTTAAAAAATGGGCCGGCAAAGTTATAAAGACACAAATCTAATCGCAAAGTTCACCACAAGCATATTTTACATAGCCTTTTATTGTAATAGTGCACAGAAAATATTGCAGTTGTTTAGTTCAGTTGAATGAGCAAAGAGCTTAAAACTTTGGTCCTCAGTATTTATTGTTTTGCCAATCTTGGATAAATCCAGATACCTATTCAACATCTAACACTAGGTTTAGACATCCAGAAATCTTTCACTTTAAGTCCAACGTAAGCTTGATTTTAGTCTAGATGTTATCTCAACCAGGGCTGCTACCAATGGGGGGTCAGGAGGCAAGGGCCATCCCTATCAACTTTCAGGCCACTTCCCTGCTCCCCCAGTCAGACTGTCCTATCCTCCTGAGTCCTGAGCTTTTGTTTGGTGTGCATTTTTAATTTCCCCCAACTGTATGGATTAGTAGGATCATAAAAACAAATATAGTTTTTGAACAATTAGTTGTTCAAAAAACTACTTTTTTATTTGGTCAGAAAGAAATAGCAGCACTATTTGAATACTTTAAAGAGTTGACTTTGAATTGTTGTCCTGCATCTCATCTTTACAGAAGAATTATGTCTGGTTAGAGAACTGAACTGAACCACCTCAAAGATGAATGAGAGAGTGTATAATTTAACAATTATTTTTATTTTATATATATATATATATATATATATATATATATATATATATATATATATATATATATATATATATATATATATATATATATATATGTTGGGTTTAAATATATATATATTATATATATATACCAAACACCAACTCCTTGTAGACCACACAGTCGCCCGAGACTGCAAAACCCGACACACCAACCTGTGCACAGCATGGATTGATTACAAGAAAGCCTACGACTCAATGCAACACACTTGGATCATTGAATGCTTAGAGATGTACAACATCAACAGGACTAAGAGCCTTCATTGCAAACTCGATGGGGCTGTGGAAAACCACCCTTGAA
>NC_051450.1:17976803-17986652 GCF_001649575.2 Kryptolebias marmoratus
AACAGATCCCAGGAACAACATCAGACATCTCAGTCCAGAAATGTGCAGTTCTAGGCACAGCCAAGATACTGCGCAGAACCCTCAAGCTCCCAGGCCTCTGGTAGAGGACCCGAGCTCAGAGGATGAAACAAAGACCACCCGAGGAGGGTGAGAAGGGAATTTTTTTTTTTTTTTAAATTTCTGACTAAAAATGTAAAAACAGAATTGCTAAAAACTACATACAGTACATTTGTTTGATTGCTGAGACTGAGAAGAGTTGTGATTTTTTCAGTGCATATCTGGTAGCAAAACCATATGTTTGGACCCCCACATTTAAAAACGGGGATGCAGTCGTTTTATTTGCTCCATTGATCAGACATCTACAGATGCTTGCAGCGCATTTGAGCTACGAAAGGCACGGTGCCAGGAAACATGATGGCTGTGCCAGTTTGATTCCACATCCGCTGCACCTGCAGGGGCATTTTGCCATTAGATATTTGAGTATGTCATTGTTTATGTGACAAACATGTGTGGCGTACAAAGACCTTTCATCCAATATAACATGCTACCAGCTGCAGGCTGTTGAGAAGAAAGCTGCAGAGGTGAACAAGGGTATAGATTTATTTGTAATGACTCTGTTGCTTTTGAGAAATCAGAATGGCTGAGCCCTTTATGCCACATTACTGTGAAGGAGTATAGCTGGTAGCAATGAAATCTGGCACAGCTAGCTAATTCTTGGTCAGTATGTCTTTTTAATTGCGATTTAAGTCATGTTGTTTGACTTTTGAATGTTACGTTTTGTATGTTTTACAGAAAAAGTTCAAAAAAGAAGTTAATCAAAAGAAAGGTTGTATTTTCTTATCCACAAACATTTTTTCCACACAAAGTGGACTTTTTCTTTTGTCTTGTAGAAATGCATTTAAGAAATATTTTATTCTGTGCTATTTTTTATCTATCTGGGATTTTTCTCTCAACTCTCAGATACTGGTCATAAATAATCATTATCTTGCAGTACTTTGTCTGTAGCTCCACAGATTTTTTTTAGTGTCTTCAAAAAAAGGAGCTGTTTGAGCTCACACTGAGGAATTTGGCTTTCAGAAGCCATTTTATAGCTTTTTATTACCTGCCACCAAAAGACAAGGGATTATGTGTTTTCCTATCTGCGTAGGTGTGTGCATTTGTTTTTCCGTTAGCAAAATATCTCATAAACAAGTGGAAAGATGTTAATGAAACTCTCAGAAAGTAATCAGTGGATGTCCATCTACAAACTTAGTAAGTCAACCCAGTTCAATATGGCTGCCACAGCTATTTTAGCAAACACAAACATGGCTATAACCATTCAGATGCATTATAACTAAACACAGGTTGAAGGTAAACGCCCCAGTCGGCTGGCTGCAGTGCAATTGTGAAGCCCTTCCATGTAAATGAATGGCTCATTTTACTGACTAAATATTAAAACTACACTCCTTCCTAAGAATACACTTCATTCCTTTAAAGAATGCTAGGTCTTTACTTGTAATAGTCACATTTAAATGGACTGTACTTATATAGTGGCTTTATACCCAACCAGGCTACTCAAAGCACTTTACAACACAATCTGCCCCCATTTACCCATCCACACACACATTCATAGTTCACTCTACTACAACCACTCTGCAAAGCTAATCAGAATAAATCATCCTATAGAGACTAATCAGTGCTTTAGATTGCATTCATGCATCGATGGTTCACATCGGAGGCAATGCGGGGTTCATTGTCTTGCAGGGACATTTCGATGTGTGACTGCTGCCAGGAATCGAACCACCAGCTCTCTTGTTGGAGGACGACTGCTCTAACCTAGAGCACTGGTTTAGCATGGATTGAGGCTGATAGAGTAGTCTGTGCAATAATTTTCTTAACGTGAAAGCATTTTTTGTTTAAGTTATTCCACACCATGCAAATGTTGTCCATCACAATAATTTGCTGATGAGTAAAATATCATTTTTTTTAGACTGAACTATTTAGTTTCTCATGTTTAAAGGAAGAGTGACACAGTGGTTAGAGCTGCTGCCTCCCAGCAAGAAGGCTGCATGATCGCATCCCAGCCTGGGGCCTTTCTGAGCTTGGATGTTCTCCCTGTGCACATGTGAGTTTACTCCGGGTGCTCCAGTTTCCTCCCACAGACCAAAAACATGCATGTTAGGTTAATTGGTAGCTCCCTAGGTGTGGGTGAGCATGTGAATGGTTGCTTGTCTCGTTTATCTCTATGTGGCCCTGCAACTTGTCCACACTGTCCTCCGCCTCTCACACAGTGACGGCTGGACATAGGCACCAGCGGACTCATAATGGAGAAGCTGGTAAAGAAAACAGATGGATGGATATTTAAAGCAAAAGATAGCCATCTGTTTCTGCTTTGTCAAGAAGCAAATAAGCACAAACTGCAAATTGTTACCATTTTTCTGATTCATGAGAGAAATAAAGACAATTGCAGTACAGATTTTCTAAAGTTTGTTGCAGAGTCAGTTTGAAACCTGAATTTTTAAGAAGTGAAGGAAGTCTGCAACTTAACTTCTAGAGTGCTGTGTAAAAGAAGGATCCATTCATTTTTTTCATCATTGATAGTCAGTGATAAATAACCCAGACAACTTTTCGCTTTAATGTGCATTTCAAGGATTGTTGCTTCCTCTTGCTTCTCCCAGGAGTCTCATTGAAAATTTGCTGAGAGAAAAGAAAAAAGCGTTGCCTCTCGACTTGATAGGAAATGTCTGTGGCGTGTGATTTACATAATTAAAGAAGATAAAAGTCTTGAATTCACTCGACTTGATGCTCTGAGTTCTGGCTATGTGAATGCTGTCTTACATCTGCAGCTGCTCCGTGCTTATTCAAACGGCCCTCTGATGAATGGGAACGAAGTGGCAACAGAGGTAACATGAATCACTTCCTGTTACTGTCGTTGCTCAGACGTTTTAGGAGCAGAGAAATTAAAAGTCCTCTTTCTCCGCTCCTCTACTTTTTCCTTTTAAAGCTTCATGCACTTCATGACTAATGTTTGGACTGCTGCTTAGGAATGAAGTACTGATGACGAGAATGTCAAAAAGTCCATAATATTGAAGCATATTTTGATGCATTCCAGTGCAAATACTGGCCCCCATTTTTATAGATATCAAGCTAGAATTTGGTGTGGTAGTAGCTGACAGTCATTCCCACCTCATACTAAGGTTTCCAGGCTTTCAATTTCATTGTCACATCTACAACTGACTAGCTTTTGCTACTTTTTTTTTTCAAAATGGCAGCAAAAGCTAACTGTCTTTAGAAAACACAAAATTGGCTATAATTCAGTCAGTTCCACAAAAACTGATGTGGTAGTAGCTGATAATCATTCACTCTTAGATTACATACTCAAACACTATCAGATTCTGCAATATTGTGTGACGTCATGCATAACGTTATTTTCAAGGTTTACCTAAAATGGCTCCAACTCAACATAAGATGATTTTAGTTTAATGTGCTGGCATAAAAGCCATAAAAGTGATATGCATTCCTTCATGAAATGCTAGGCCTTTAATTTCTTTTTTGTCTCAATATTTTGACCTGAGATGAGATGAGATGAGAGCAGTGTTGTAGGTTTTTGTTCTTTCAAGGATTGTTTTGTCCATCTTTGTGTAACAGTAATATTTGATTCACTTCAGCCTCGCATAGACTTTTGATCGTCCCATTGGTGTGTTATGAAACTGTTCAGTTTTAATTTTATCAACCTGTCAAGATCTTGCACACTCTTAGATAACTTTGGCACCTCCCAGCCTGGAGCTATGAATATAATATAAATGTTGAGGTACTTAAACAAAACATTTAAAGTCTTCAGGTGGTATGTATTTAATCATCTGTGGCATCAAAAGAAGTAAGAAATGCGGATATAAAAGACACTGAATAGTTATGAACCTGGCTGCCCCAGTGATGTGATGCACGATTTGTCTGTCAAGGAAATTACATCCATTCAACTGAAGCATTTTTTTTCCTTTTCCATCCGTTTTACTGCTGCACGTAAAATGGTTCATTTGCTGCATTTTGTTCAATTAACAGTTCAGCATTTTAGCATGGACAGTGATAGGGGCAATTCAGCTACCAACATTTCTGTTGGTTTTTAGACTATAACGCTGCTTGAAGCGGTTTTACTGTAGAACATAGCCATTTTTCAAAGGAAATTATATTAAATATTGGTCATATCAGCAATGTAAAAATACTTATTTGAAGGGTTTTTGAAAACATCTGACTGGTACTGAGATTTTCTTTAGCAGAAAGACAGAGTGATCCTGCTTCATGATTTATTCTTTAAGTTATGAAGCAATGTGTTTAAAGTGTGGTGTGCTTAAAAAATGTTTTTGATTCTACAGCACGGGTCCATTGTCATTGCAATATCAATGTACAGAGTATCAATATAGAAAAGGGTTGCAGTGAACTGCAAACTGCATGTCAATATACAAATATTTGGCCAACAAAATGGACCCACACTGCCCTAAATGTCCACAACCATATTCAACAATAGTAGCAGACATGCTATTTTGCATCTCTACAGTGCAAAACTAAAAACTACTACTAGGGGCTTTATGTGTGAGAGCTAGGGGGGTTTTCGAAAAAAAAAAAAAAACCTCACCAGTTCATTTAAAAAGCATGAGAGATTGAAGTGAACTTGCTACTTTTAAAAAAATATTAACCTGTTTTGTATGTGAAATTTGAATTTCAACTATTGAATCTTTTTTAAAACTAAACTTTTTCTGAGTTAACTGTGTGAAACTTGCACAACAACCTCACAAACTGTTTCTAACACGTCAACAGTTTCCAGGTTTTGCACGTGGCTAACAGGATTTAGGGGGTGGCAATGCTAGCTTCATCTTCAAAGAGTGGCATTAATCTAACCAACTTCTGGCAAGAGTGGGAGACCAGGCATATTTATCAAAATGTCAGACTGCTTCTTTAACTGTATAGAGTTTCTCAAAACTGCCAAAATGCGCTGCTTCTGTCGATATACCTCCAAAGTCATCACATTCTGGCACATAGCAATTAAGTCCATTAAAGGCTGTTCAGTCAATAGAGAGATGGAAGCTATAAAGAGAGAGGAACAAACAGCAAACCATCCTGATGAAATACTGCAAAACACTGGAAACCTCAAGCCAGAGATTGGGTTTCTGTTTGTAGAAAGACATTTTATAATAGTTTCATTTTTTATGCCTTTTCCTTTTTTTGCCTTGTTGGTGAAACAAGCTGTGGAATAATAAAATAAATGGAAAAGTGTAATATGTAGTCCTACCTGTGTGCTGATTTCTGTAGTTCACTGATGTATAAGTGAAATGTTTATTATTCATGGCACATATGAAGCAATGTCTCAAGATCCACATCGTCTTTAGAGGTCAGCGACTCAGCCAAATGCTCCGTGGTGCGTCAGGCAGTCTTGTACTAATGTTATATATTATAACTGTGCAAGTGGAGGAGTTGAAAACAGCATGTACAGCAGGGAAAATTACTGAGCAGAAAAACCGTGGAGCGTGTTTGTGTGGGTTCAAGGCTGCTGGGGGATTTGAGCCGCATACCGCTATTCAGGTTGTCCTTTGGCACTTTGACCTCAGACCCATGTGGACTGTTAGATTAAGTGGTGTGTTTCACTTCCTTAAGCTATATGTTTGCAGAGTCCAAACCGGCTACTGAGGCAGATGCTATGAAGGTGAGAGGGTGGGTTGGTGGCATTTTAAGAAGAGCCCTGTGTGATACTTCAGCAAAAATGATGAACTGGATTAAACTTATTGCTTTTTGATTTGACATATTTTGTTGTTTTCTTGTGGAATATTTGCTTAGATTTCAGTTTGATTTTTACAGCAATGCATTAACATTGATGCTCAATGTGATATAGTTCAGATCTTTTAAAGTGGGGTTGTGTGGAAAGGTTAATTAAAATTTTACCTATGAACGATTTCAGCTTGGAATAATACTTTAATTCTGACCAGACCGATGAGCTGACAGCTAGTCTAAGTGGGACCAAAGACCAAAATGTATCACCCACTGCCTCTCATGCCAGAGTTTTAAAATGAGATAATTTTATGCTTTTTTTTTTTTTTTTTGCTTTGCGAACAGACAGGCAATGATGAGGATCACAGTTAATGCCATTTTAATATTCAAAAATGTTGCACAATGTGTAGAGCTGGCATAACCATGTGACACAAAAACTGTGTTATTAAAATGCTTCAAAGTTTATGAGATTGGAGTTGTTTTAAGATGGCAGAAATCCACTATGGTACTGGCCTCACTTGTATTAGCTGTTTGTCAATTTGGTCAGATTTATTATTTAGAATTGTGTTTCTCCAGACTGAGACTGTTCAAAGTGTTATCTACAACACATAAGTTATTACTTGTTCATAACCTTTCCACATAATGGTACTTCAAAAATTCTTAACTTTCCCTTTAAGTGTTGAAAATGGTGCCCTAAGTAAACTGATATCCTTTTCTGTAGAAAATATATCTGATCAAGTGTTGTTCAAACTGATCATCAATCCTCATGTGTTACCTTTTTTGCACTGCTCATTGTAAGTCTGGCCATGACTCATATTCAACATGACACTGATATATCAAAATGCCTCAAAGCCCCCCCGAACTCTAATTGAACTGAGAATTTCTCCAAAATAAAATGAGTCAAGTGGCATTTAGGATTATAGTTGGAATAGGATATATGGGCCTATCATCAAGGAGGCAGCATCATGAGATTTGGCCTGGATGGGCTCAAAATGGAAAATTAGAAATTGAACTGTAGAGATTGACTCATCGCTTTTGGACGGACCCGGCTTCAGCAGCACCATCCCTGTGGCAGGACAGAATGTCGAGCGACGTCCCATTTTCACATCCATCTCCAAAGGCATTTGCCAGCGGCAGCGCACGACATTTTTATCTTTTTATTATATTTTGTTTGACTGTACCCACAAAACTGTCAGAATGACGTTACTAAAAAACCGTGACCTTCACCAGACAGGCAGTTAGATGGGAGTTTTAATTCTAAGTTAAAATCAAACATTTTCTCATCACGGCCATGATTAGAGGGGTTTTAAAGATTTTACCTAAAATGTAAATGTAATTTTAAAACCTTGGCATTTAATTTAGCTACACTTGGTCTTTTTTATCCACAAACAGCAGCTGTTACTGCATCTTGTTTCTGAGTTTTTAAGCACAAATGGTTTAGAGTATTTTTCTGTTTCAAACATGTCATCCAGTTGCTGAATAGTGACAGATCAAATTGATTTAAATAATGTAGTGAAAAGGGATTTTTTTCCCCCTTTGAAATGCAGTTCAAGGTTACTATTTTTATATCTCCCGAGATAAATTAAATAAAAATAGAGTGAAAAGGTTGCCCCAGACTGGTGTAGCACCTAATGCAGTGGGAATGAAATCTCATTTTCCATCGTCCAGCACAGTTGGGTTTCAGTTTCACAGAGAGGCACAGAGTTAAGTAAAATATTTCAGTAGAAATTGAGAAAGAAATCTCTTGTGATGCATTTTCTAGGGTTTCTTTGAATGAGCTGTTTGAATGTAGTCCCTTGTAATCAATCCCCCAAAAATAGAAAGGCAAAAAAAAAAGGATCTACTGACCAAGGTTTTGCTTTATTTCTTATTGCTGTTAGGGCTTACAGCAATGAAAGTCACTTAATGTGGAAGATGTCTTCCTGAAGAGCTGCCTTCTGTTTTTTGTTTGTTATAGTCCATGATACTTCTCATGTATTCTCAACAATAATTGTATCAACAAAAGCATTGTGGTGAAAAAAATGAAATACCTGAGAGGTAGGAAAATAGTCTGTATTGTGCCTGTGAGTTTTTTCTGTCCTTTAGAAGTCTGTTTACCAAGACCAATCTCATTTCAAGACATATTTCCTTTGCTCATATGCAGCCAGAATAACAGGTTGAGCTCCCCTGTCTTTCCCCTGTTGTCTCAAAAAAGGATGCATTGAGTTAGCATTACAGTCACACCTCCTGCAGCTGTGGAAGAGGTCAGCTGAACCCACTCTCTCCTCAGTCATCCGTCTGCATTTATTAAGCTAACACTGCTTCTTTTCTTCTCTAAGCACCAGGTGTCTCGGAGCTACATTAGGTGTTAGTTGTGCTTCAGTCCCATTAAAAAAAGTGGCAACTCCTCTTACGACACAAATTGAACATATATTTTAAGTCTTTTTTGTGTCATTGGTGAATTGATTTTTGGTCAGTGTGTTGATGGTTTATTTAATATTATCCAAATTTTTCAGGATGTTGTTTTTTTTGCAGGGAGGTCATACAAAACTGCAACCCATAATTAGTAATGTGTGCAGCCCTTAGATGGTTTTTGTAACACAGGGCTGCCAGATAGGAAATGACAAAACATCAAATACTGAAAAAATATATTCACCCAGTGACTGACAATAATTATAAGATGCAGGATAAGATGTTGCACCCCGACTTCATCAGTCACAACTGTGAAATTACTTTATTACGGTCACATCATTACATTCACATTGTTATGTTATAGTATAACTCACAAAGAATCATTCTGAACATTCTCACTTTCAGCAATGACAAAGTAAGATTTAATTAATTAAGACATATCTGTACTTGTGAAAAGTGACAGAGAGAACTCAAGTACAATATATTTAGGTTTTAGTGTGTGTAGGTTTTTATTTTTTGGTTTATCATACATATTCTTGGGGTTGTTTTGTTTTTCCAAATTTAATTTAAAGATACTTAAGATTGAAATTGTCCGTCACAGAGAATTGTGGGAAAGAAGAAGCACTGATGAGTTTTTGGTGAGCTTTTAAAGTGCATACACTGCTAATGTGGATACAATTATGTACAACTTTCTTGTTGTACATAAACTGAAGGTCATTTTGGTTTTAGGCTCTACTCTGTAACTTTTGCATCTTTTCCTCTGATATCACAGGAGCATCTTCTCAGCATCAGAGTCTTTACTCAGGGGACAACCAGAGTTTATTGCCTGAGTAGAACTTAACTCTCTTTCCAACAAGACTGCTGATATTTGTGTCCTCCTGCAGTTCCAGCTGCTCCTGGTCAATTACCCTGAAGATCCATCAGTGACTTTGCCTGCCTCCTGCTTGGGTCCTCTGTGGCCGTTTGTTAGCCAGGCCTGCTGTTCAGCTGCAAATGTTGTGGGAGTCAGGACAGCGCTCTGTTACCTGGGAGCCTGCTGTAATATAAACCATGGTGGCTATAGGTGACTTGGAGTACAGGACTGCAGTCAAGTGGATGTGTTTTTGTGATACAGACCATATGATTGTACTTTTTCAAACCCTTCCCTGAGCTACACCCACAGGGAGGTAATCTATTGTGTATTCAGTGTTAGCTGTATAAAATATACATGCTGCATATGGACTTTGCTTGCTGAGCTGCACTGAAAATTAGCTCAGTTGTTGTCTCTTTTATTTTTTCCTCTTAGCTCCCTTCCTTTATAGGCATAATAGTTTGCCAAAGGCTCTTCTTTTCATTACCCTATCAGGGTGATGGATCCTTGGCTGTCATGCCCAGCTTTTACCATTATGCTGTATTAAACAGCAATGAGATTCAGATGTGTGATTTATCTCTGCCCACATTAGGGCATTAACCCATTAAAATCATCTTAAAATTGCATTTTCTCAACAACTGAGTAAAAAAAAATCTTCTCATTTTGGGGAAGTAAAGGAGTTCATCCATCCATCCATTCTCTTCCGCTTATCCGGGGTCGGGTCGCGGGGACAGCAGCCTAAGCAGGGAGACCCAGACTTCCCTCTCCCCAGCCACTTGGGCCAGCTCCTCCGGGGGAATCCCAAGGCGTTCCCAGGCCAGCCGAGAAACATAGTCCCTCCAGCGTGTCCTGGGTCTTCCTCTGGGCCTCCT
>NC_051450.1:17989817-17991523 GCF_001649575.2 Kryptolebias marmoratus
GCTGCACTTCGTCTGGCCCCTCACCTAGGACCTGTCTGCCTTGGGTGACCCTACTAGGGGCATGAAGCCCCTGACAGCATAGCTCCTAGGATCATTGGGACACTCAAACCCCTCCACCACGATAAGGTGGCAGCCCAGGGAGAGGAAGTAAAGGAGTTTTGTAGAGATACAATTCATGCACAAGTAAAGGAGTTTTGTGCATGAATTGTATCTCTACTCGCGAAAAATGTCATGGAGCAGATTGCTTTCCAAGTCTGACAAGTTTTACTTTTCTTTTTATTATGTTTTATTAGGACAGCTCATAGGAAATATGGCATAAAGAGTTGAAAATGCTAAGAGAAAAGAATGTTTTACTTTATTCTTCTACACTTTCTGCCTCAATTTTCTCTCATTGGTGGTGGTTTGAACTTCCAGCTTATCATCTAAGAGCAAATGTGTGATTGCAAAGGGAACCAAATTACATTTTGCATCAAGGTAATCTAATAGGTGATGGGACACTTTCGTCTTACTGCCAGGAGAATGATGTCAACATTCACCAATGAATGAGGGCAAAGCCATGATGGGATTATGAAATATGGAATGTCAGTAATCCTCACAACATTGTAGAACGATCGGAGCAGCTGTGGGTTACAAGCAGAGAAATGTGTAATACTTCTTTAAAGGAAATGCAATGAGTTCTTAGAACAGTTTTAAAAAATAATACACCATCTTGATTATTGTAGAAGCTATCAAGTTATCTATTCTTTGGGAATATGTGTTAACACATATTACCATTTTAATGGCTTCTAGAAGAGAATGGTTTCAGGTTAGAGGTGATTGTAAATCTATATTTACCCTGAATTTAACATTATTTATATTAGGGTTTTCTTTCTTTAACCAAGAATGTAATATCATACATAAAAATGCAAATAGGACAAAATATGAAACACATAATATAATCAATATTATTGATTGAACTGATTTTTATTTGTACTTATATACAAAATCAAAAAAAATCAGTAAATATCAATCTCTGTTATAATTCAGATATTATTTGTAATGTGTAATTTATTGAGGCAATATTTAGTGTAAATCTGTTGTTGAAACCACTTCACAATAGAACCCATTTATAAAAGATTACCTACTTTTTTTTATAAATTTGTTATTACTAAGTTTGAAAACACTTTATAGATACAACAATTATTTAATAAACAGTTATAAAACACTGGTCATATATTTAAACTGGCTCACTGTTCATCAAGGTCAAGTGCTGACCTTTATTTGTTTCTTCATAATTTAGATTTTAAATATCAAATGTAAGAACTATCAGTATTTGTAGATACAAATTGGCATTTTACCTGCATGAATAAAAACACAGCACTTGATCTTGCCAAATAGTTAATCTGTTTCAATGTATAAATAGTGCATTAAGACTGTTTTATAAATAATTATGTTTACAAACTCACAAATAAGCTATTTATAAAGCATTATTAAATGCTTTAAAAAGGGGGCAATTTTGCAAAGCGGTACGAAATATTCATCAAAATGTCACTGTTCTGAAGTTGTCACATATTCACAAAGTCGGCCTTCTATCACCTGAAGAACATCTCCAGGATTAGAGGACTTATGTCTCAGCACGATCTAGAGAAACTCATCCATGCGTTTGTCTTTAGCCGCATTGATTACTGCAACAGTGTCTTCACAGGTCTGACTAATAAATCAATGAA